>NC_079164.1:93749390-93989390 GCF_947568905.1 Ostrea edulis | reverse complement strand
CGAGAGGAAAAATCTTTCGCTGTGGCCTTCAATTCGACATTTAGATATATCGATGGTGTATTATCTATTAACAATGATAATTTTCATTTATATGTCGATTCGATATATCCCAGTGAACTCGAAATAAAAGACACCACAGTGCCGTCCACTTCTGTTTCATACTTAGATATTTTATTGAAAGTAGATATTAACGGCAAATTAACAACTCAACTTTTATGACAAACGGGATTATTTCAGCTTCTTTACCGTCAACCTCCCATATTTATGTAGCAATATTTCATTATCACCTGCATATTTTGTTTATATCTCTCAACTGATTGGATACGCAAGAACTTGTCCTGCTTATGGTCAGTTTTTAAATATGGGAAGTTGACGATGGAGAAGCTGAAATCATCCCGTTTGTCATATATATATATATATATATATATATATATATATATATATATATACATGTATATCAACAACTGACTTCCCTAACTAGAATGGTCTGCGAACCCTGTCCTACAACTGCGTGGATATTCATTGTTCCCTTAACTGCTTTGATGGGGTAACGTTTCTAGCTCTTTTCCAGTGGATTCACAAGCCTCCTTTGACACAAATATGAATTTGACATTCCCCATCGAACAAGTCGGTGACTGGGTCCATGCAAAGAAATCAGAGGCATCTTTTATGACCACCTTGCCTGATTTCAGAGCTTTGTCCGCCAGGCGTTTTGTGGAATCACCAAGATGTAGAACAACTTCTCTTATCTGTAAACTTGTCTTGCTTCTCGGTGTACTTGATTCTTTCTTTGTTTCTTTCTGCTTTATTCGTTGCAGTCTGCGAAGTGTTGTTTTGTACTTCCTTTGCAGTGTTGCGTAATCTGTTTTCAATTTTGTCAATTCTCTACTTTTCTTTGATAATGCTCTATCATTTTCTTTTCTGGGAAGATTCCGTCTAAAAGGCATCAGAACTATCAATCCTCCTGGTAAGTCATTCTGTGTTCCTAAACTCTCGTATCCACTGGTAACCATGCTTTCTAAATTCTGATCTTCATTTCTAGCCGCCTCTTCTGCACGAATCGTCCTTTTTTCTCTGCCTGTAACGTTTCAAAATTTCATTGTTTTTTGCCTTTCTGCATATTCCGTCTCTCTGAGATAGCTGGCATGATGGAATATAGTGTTTTCGTCGTCAGTCTATTTCTTTCTTAAAATATGCTTCCTTGTTCTTAGCCTTTAGTCTTTCTCGATAAGCTTTCTGTATTACAGCACTTGATTTGACCATCTAATGATAACAAAATAATCTAAAATGAAATGTAATTGCTTGAAATGTTCGTTGCCGAGAAATGAAAGATTTGTTACCATTTTTTCTATGACAATTTTAAAACAATTTTCGGACACGGTCCTTATGAGAATACTTATTACCCTTTCTACTAATTTTGTGATGTTTGCATTTGATCAGTTTACGGATTAAATATAGAATCCACAACTTGAGCGTGATAGTTTCAACAAAACAGCTTAGAGGTTCTAGATATGGTTATTTCGCTCGCCCTTTATTTTGTTAAGTTGACGATGGAGAAGCTGAAATCATCCCATTTGTCATAAAGTTGAGTGGTTAGTTTGCCGTTAATATCTACTTTCAGTAAAATATCGAAGTAGGAAGCAGAAGTAAACGACTCTGTGGTGTCTTTTATTTCGAGTTCACAGGGATAATTAGAATCGACATATGAATGAAAATCATTATTTCTAATAGACGAAGCGTTTGTCGATATATCTAAAGGTATCAGGACAACTCGCCCCCAAGACAACTCGCCCCCTCATTGGGACAACTCGCCCCTAAGACAACTCGCCCTCAAGACAACTCGCCCCCTCTTCGGGACAACTCGCCCCCTCTCTTGAGATATCTCGCTCCTTCATATCATACATATAATACATGTTTACACTTGTTATTTTTGGTCTAAATTCAAGAGGTCTTTTAGCAAAAATTAATGAATTTCTTATAGATAGTATATACATCACAGACAATAAGACGTGTTCACATAAACACCGAACTTCGTGTCTTTTTATGCAAGACGAAAGATTTTAGTGAAAATCCAGTGTTTGGGTTCAGTAAATTCATCATCACTTTTATGTACATGTAAAATATATAATTTCAGCGGAAACAAGTTAGCGTTTGGTATAAGGAGAGCATTAGCTTGGTCTACAGCTGACGTAGTATAATTATCAATAATCTGCGTCTGTTGTTAAATCTAATTGTTTGATTTCCCACAAGCTGTTAAAATTTACTTCAAACGTTATGAGGTACTCATCATCAGAGTTCTTTACACTTTACACTTTGAAATCTCCGCGTAAAAAGAATCACCCCGCGTAAAAAGAATCACTTCAATTAGTAAAGCAAAGCCGTTATACAATTTCTAAAATGAAAAGTTTATTATTTTTCAACGGGAATTAGTTGAGAAACGCATTAAAAGATAATTACATGTATCAGAATATTCATGCTTCACCTTTACACTTATGTACATTGTATACTATATCGATAAAAAAAAAAACAACAACAAAAAAACCCACACACCCCCAAACCCCAAAATTTTCTCAGTATTGGAGACATTTCATCAATTACCCGAAGATCAGTAAATATAATTTTCCTTGCCAATTGATTTATGAAAAATATAACTTTTTCTGAAATGCAATAATCAAATCTGTGTATAATTCTATTAGAATTTACCATTCGTGTTAAAGTATGAAATAAAAAGACGTATCTTTATAGGGTTAAAAGTGTAAATAACACACACACACACACACACACACACACACACACACACACACACACACACAAAATAAAAATAAAATGTGATAATATATTTATATATAATACTGGGGGCGAGTTGTCTCAAGAGAAGGGGGCGACTTGTCCTAAGAGAGGGCGAGTTGTCCTAAGAGGGGGCGACTTGTCTTGAGGGCGAGTTGTCTTGGGGGCGAGTTGTCCAGCATTCTATCTAAGTATCGAATGGAAGACCATAGCAAGATATTTGTTTCTTTTCACGTAGAAGTTTTTGAATAATTTGTATTTCATTAAAATATAAAACAGGTCAGCTAACAAAGGAGCACAATTTATGTCTATGGGAATTTCAAGAGACTGTTGGAAGACCTGATCACGAAAGACTACGGAGATATTGTCAAAGAGCATTCCAGCATATTTTGCATTCAATGTTCTTCTCGTTATTTAAGAAGAGGGGTACTTTATAAGGTTGAATTGTTTTTATGATGGTATTTGTTTTAGAATCACTTAATATAATTGAATTTCAGTAATAAACAATCACAAAATCTGATATAAATGATTTAAATCATCAGCAGATAGCTGAAGAGGAAAAATAAATTTCTTGCATACAAAGTTCAAAAGATTCATATACATGTAATATTATTTCATTAAAAAATATTAATCAAATAATTGTTGGTTAAAATCAGAAGTACTACGAGGGGCATGTGAAAGGTGAAGATAACGAACAGTGTTTCAATCTCATTGTCACAATTAATGTATACATTTCCCGATTATAGCTCCATAGATGTTAAGATCTTTATCATGTTAAATAATTAAATATCTCAATGTGTTTCCATAGTATGCGAATCGTTCACCAGGTATGCTTGTACATTTAAATCCCGTGCAGTTAGTTTGGGTGTAGCAAATGCCGGGTGCGGACGTGTTTATCCACATTGATATTCATGTATTTTATCTAGTAATAGTCATCAAGTTTTGATACCTTGTGACCAGAGTCCAGTACTCCTGAGGTAAGTTTACTCATTACTTCAATATTTTTATTCCACATTTATTCCTAAAATGGCCAACGTACAAAGTTCTTTACAATTTATATTAGAATTTACTGTGATAGTTCTTGTGAGTATACAATACATTCATATGCTATTTTACTTCAAATGTATATGTATTTACCTAAACGTATATGTAAGGTGTACTGTTCATGCCAGAGTATTGGGAAACGCCCAGAGTATGCAGTAAAATGCAGTGTGTAAAGTGTATATGCAGTAAAATGCAGTGTGTAATGTGTATATGCAGTAAAATGCAGTGTGTAATGTGTATATGCAGTAAAATACTATTAAGTATAGTAAAGTATAGTGAAGTATGCAGTAAAATGCAATGTGTAAAATGTACCTGCAGCAAAATGTAGTCTGTGTAAAGTAAAGTGTTGTATGTGTATTGTAACAGTATATCTGTATCTAAATTGTTTTTACAAATTTTATCGTTACAGATCCCTTCTTCATTAGACTCCTTTTTGAAGTACAGTAAAGGATGAACATTTGTGTATAACTTGAGTGTATTAAAACAGTATAAACCTTAAAACTCGTCTTCATAGTTTAATGCCTGGCATCCATCCTGCGACACTCATAAATCCCACAAGCAATAGAAAATAGATAGTTGGGCAAACACGGACTCCTGGACACAGCAGAGGTAGGATCAGGTGCCTAGGAGGAGTAAGCATCCCCTGTCGACCGGTCACACCCACTGTAAGCCCTACATCTTGATCAGGTAGACGGAATTATCCGTATTCAAAATCAGTGTGACAATGTAATTATTATTTTGTTCTGGGATGGATTCGTTGCAAGTCTCCCATGAACACAGGATATCGTGAGCTTCCCATATAGAACGATTGCTTTTGAGCCAGGGGCTCTTTAAATCTTTAAAGTTTAAATTAACGGATGATCATTTATTATTTTTGTTTATTATACAGGATTTACAAAGAGTTAAATAAATGTAAAATTAGTCTAAAGCGCTATTATATAAATATTGCATGTAGTTGAGGGTAACATTGAAAATTTTCACCCCGAGAAAACCATTGTCAACCGAGGCTTCGCCTCGGTTGACAATGGTTTCTCGAGGGGTGAAAATTTCAATGTTACCCTCAACTACATGCAATATTTGTTTTATTATACTGAATGTTATGTAAACAGGAAAGCAGAAAAACTTACGTCTGTTGACATTTGATCAATCGCTGTCATGCGATATTTCGTATATCGATGCGGGTATTCCCGTTTATTACAAACGCTTAAATGACGTCTAACAATCTACGACGAACCGTACGCGCATAAATTTGACGCATGTGATAATTTTTTATAATATCACCCGTTGTCAAGTACTGTTACCAGTTGCTAGATATTATCACCCTGGGGCGCGTGCTTTCTGTTCTCAGAGGGTAACAATGTTTTTTCAAATGCTTCTCGACCAATCAGATTCGAGTATTTTACATGAAAGTATAATAAACAGAATTATATTTTTGAAATGTACAAGTACATTGTAAATGACATAAATTTAAAAATATATAAATCATATCAATTAATACCTACAGTATGAATTAAAAACAACAATTAAAATCATCAATAAGTTAAGAAATGTGAGAATTTTTTAAGATTTGCATGGTACACAAATACAGCATTGTTATTGTCAATATATTAAAGCTGACATGAATTAATAAATACATACACCTTTCTCATCTTATCCGCCATATTTCTTTCAGGTAGCCTAATTTACTCTACCCGTATATACCCCAAATGTGATTGTCACACCTGAGTGATTTTTCTAGGTGGACTCGACCAGTGCACATCTCCGATAGTAATATATAGGGAATGAGAAACAAATAAAAGAACATTTTAAAACATTATGCTTTGCTCAAAATTACAAAATATTGATTGTATACTAATGCAACATTCTGGAAGTTTAGATAAGTTAGACAAAAATGCAAAAAAAAAAGAAGCTTTTCTTGCATACTTGTAAATGCATGCAAGTATTTGCATTTTCTAATAAAATAAATGCGGATAAATCATTTGCCAATTACATACTGATAGAATGGAATAGGCAAAGAGCATAGAATATATTATTTATATCAATTCTTGCAAAATAAAGGTGCATGCCATATGCATAATATGCAATGCACAAGGTATAATCGCCAAAAAAAGTATCAAATACGGGCGTCTATTCAACAGGTATCGGAGATGTGCACTTACCGAAAATATTAGATTCTCTTTATTCTGATAAATCCACGAAACAAAATGATAAACTCCATTTGTATCTCGTTAGAACTTTACAACACGTTTTCATTCCATTATACAGACTGCGACACACTTCACCCGTGCCAAACAGTGTGTCTTCAATCAGGGGAGATGTCAGAGTCGAAAATTTTTCCTGTATTGAATGCTTGTCTGGTCGAGGTTTTGCAGTTTATAGAAATGGGGAATCTAATATCTGGTTGGATATATTGCGTGCACAATTCAAAATTTCTCGATGATCATATACAAACTTGGATATACAAATAAGGGAATAATGATCGAAAATATACATCTGTGTGCAAATGCGTGTATTACATTTGCAATCCATAATAAACAGTTCATTACACAAAGACACATATGAAAGGAAATTTAGAAACGAAAATATAGTTTTGTTGTCTCTTTTGGAACCACATAATCATTTACGGTCTCTGTATGTCCATATTCATTGAGAGAGAGAGAGAGAGAGAGAGAGAGAGAGCGACCGTCCTATTTCGATTTATAATATACCATTTCACAGAAGGAAAGAAAATTGATCACTTATATAAATGTAAGCTTTCAAGCATTAAAAATTTCCAGCTATTTAAAAATTTGTGATTGACAATATATTGGAAACTTACAGGAGTTGATACTTATAATTGAATTCATTACAAATTTTAAAAAAAATATTAGTTTGAACTGTGCATGTAGAAAAAATACTGACTTTGTATGTTAGAATAACGGGGAAAAAAGTAAATTGTCAAAAAAAAGTGGGGAAAGCAGACCAGCCTTCCTGCCCACCCCAACCCCCTGTTTTCGTGCCTGAAACAACATATCAATTCGTGTTGAAAGAAAGGTGAATATCTACATTTCATTAAATTCCAAAGGAGCTCGAATTTATGTGTTCCCCTATTAATTATTTTGTATGCAAGATTCGTTCCCGAATTTAGAATCATGCTTTCAGTCAGATCAGAAATGAATTCATGTTGAAGTATATCTAGTTTGAATGCAAATGTTGGGTTCCTTCTTTTAATTTCATCAGACTCATTAGAAACCCCTCTCCCAAACTATGCAGCTTTGTTTTTATTGATATATAAATCGGTATAAATGAATCCGGATATAAATTATATAATGTTTTTTCGTGATCATATAGATATTGATACTGATAATGAAAAAAGAAAATGTTTATACTCTTGCCTTCTGCATATCCTACTAATGCATTACAGTATATTGACATTGTATCATATCAAATAAAAGCTCAACACGAATTTTACTGATTTATGCATACTAACATCTTATCGAATACATTTGAATTTGAAATTTCTACGTACAGCGGTATGGACATTGCGCCAGATCTACGAAATGAAAATATTTATGAATAAATTACACTCAAGCCTCAAAGTAATCATTATGGCATGTTACAGAAACGTTAAAACACACAAATGCTATATAATAGTCCTGCAATGCATGCATGCGATTTTTCTGAATACATGTATTTATGTATTCATGAATGAAGTTCCTACGTTTGAAAATATCTTGGTCTTTATGCATTTTGTTTTGTGATTTTGGTTTACCATTCCGTTACACTGTAAATGAAGGAAAACTTGGTAAAGGGTGCAATTCTACATGCACCATACAATTAGTATACATGCATGTGTTGCAAAACAAAATGTACATGTAATAACCAGACATGTATCGTCATTTTTCATGGGGGGGGGGGGGGTACAACAGGGGGGGGGGGGGGGGAATGGAAAATTGGATTCTTCAAATTTCTTGCCATTCAAAATAATAATTTAAAAAGATGAACGAAAACAGCAATAAAATAAAACAAAACACCCAAACAAACCAAGATGTTTTGTCCGATGTTCAAAGTCCTAATGTGGGGTGAAGGGTTAAAGAGTCTTTTACTTTGACTACCTCAATAATTTCCCCCTACACTTCATTTTCTTCAATCGTTGGGGGTCGGATGGGGTGGTTAGAGTCCTCTACTATGAGTGCCTCATATCTTCATTTTCTTAATTAGTGGTGGTGTGTCTTCTCCTATTATATCAGAACTTTCAAGCTGGGGTAAATGGGTTGTCACTCAATGTATCTTTTATTTGCATTACAAACTAACAAAAAATGGATATTGTTATTAAAGGTGGGTGACAGACACTCTTGTCCTCTCCCCTTGATGCTTGATAACGACACATAATATGATAAACTCGATTATTACATTTTGCATTAGTACAATTTGCGTCGAGTTAGACGCAGAATGTAATAACGCAAAATGGCATAGATATATAAGATCTATTGAACGCCAAATTAGCATAAAATGAAGTAATTGAAAATAACATTATTTAAAAATATGTTTAATTTTTAATTAATGCGTGCTTTAAATGAATCAAATAAATATGTATTATCAATTAATGAGAGCAATATTGAGTTACTAGTACTGTTTTCTTTTTATTGAATTAACGATATCATTTGTCTTAATAAGAGCACGATTATTACAAGATCATCGGTTCTCTCTCTCTCTCTCTCGTCGTTATCTCTCTCGTTGTTCTCTCTCTCTCTCTCTCTCTCTCTCTCTCTCTCTCATCCCATACACTCGTACAGTGTTGTATATGCAAATTTATGTACCTAAATGATTTCTTGATTTATAAATCTGCAATACTCCGACCAGTAAATCATATGGTACAAATGTATAAGGATTCATGCACAATACAGGGTAAATATTATACTCTGATACTTCCCCTGATTGAAGATAGCTGATCGGCACGGGCTAAGTGTGTCGCAGTCTGCACAATGGACAATGTTGTTTACTGTTGGAATGCAAATGGAGTTTATCGTTTTGTTTCATGGATTATGCAAATAAAGGGAGTTTTACTACTACTTAGAGAGTATTTTCGACAAGTGTACACGTACATCTGCGGTCCTTTACAGATATTACGAGTAGGCCCAGGTAAATAGTCGTCCGCATTCGATGCGTTTTCATGGCGAGCATACATGCCATTTTTATAAGTACAGTAGTATATATGTCTTTGCCTTTTACTTGAAGTAATTGTGAATGGTATAGATTGTATACTCTTTGCTTATTCCATTTTATCAATAGATAAAAAATGAAATATTTCTCCGCATTTTCGTATAGTTTTGACATATTTACTGCAAATGTACGCACGTTCACGTAAAGAAAAGGCATTCTATATATATTTATCCAAATATATATATTTAGAATGATTTACTACTGTGCGATATGTTTATTATAATTTTGAGCACTGCGTGGTGTTCCAAAACGTGATTTCATTTCTTCTTGATGTCCTATAAATTAGTATCAGAGATGTACGTGTTACCTGTCGAAGCTACCCGCACAGGTAAATCGAAGACACTGATGTAAAGTGAAGCGTAGCAAAGCTCGTCCCCTTATATACCATGTGAACCCCGATACATATAACAATAGAAATTCCAACTAATATGGCGGATTAGCAGAGAAATATGGCGGACATATAGAATTATACTATATTTATTAATTCATGTCAGCTTTAAGATTAACAAAGATCTAAAAGTAGTCTATATATGTTTGTTTTTTTTAAAAAAGACAAAGTTTTTAAACACTTTTTAAATCTAGTTAGATCCGTTTCGAATCTCATTGTTTCAGGCAATGTGTTCCCCAGATACATCAAACCGTCTATTTCCAAATGTTATTGTCCATACGCATGGCTGGACTGATACCATTATCAAACATGTTTTCCAAATAATGAGAAATGATATATTTTCGCGAATGTCTTTTCTTTAACACCCCTAATTGCAATTCCAGCTTGATATATTTGATGACGACATAGAAGTTCTTGTGAAAATAACACGATTTTGTCATTAAAAAGGGGAACAGTTCAGATAGATAGCGAATTTGACGTTTGCGGTGTTTTTTAAAACCAAATTCTTCCTGCGAACAAGCAATTCAAACATTCACTCATTGCAGCCTCTCTTGCATGTACTATTCGTTCTTCGTGTTGTTTTGAATTACTTTTCAGATGGTATAATATTCAAATGTACTATACTCCTTAACGTTCAATATATTCGACGTCACTCCCAAGGACAATGGCATTCTGCAACGTAAAAGAGAAATAACTGCATAAAATTGATTGTTACTTTCATCGATTTTGTTTGAAAGGGACATGGACCCGATTTGAGCTGAACATGTTCAAATTTTATTTTTTCATTTTTAATGTTTACAATGCTCAACTAAGATATTATGGTCAACAAAACTTTGAATGTCAGTTGTTGAGACACCAATACAGCCTATCATTGGGTCTAATGCTGTCTGACGTGTTTAAAAATTGAAAAATGTAGAAAATGAAATTTGAATTTATTAAAGTTCAAATCGTGTTCATGCCCCTTTAAAGAATGCATACTTGTTTGTTTTCCTTTTTTCTTTCTTTTGCCTGTTATTTTCTATTTAAAACAATACACATTATTCTAGGGACGGATATTTGCTCATACCTTCAGCTATTGAAATGCTTTTTTGATACAAATGTACACGCTATTAATCCGAAATTGTTTATAAATCCTACAGGTGTATTGTTCCTGTAATTTGTGAAAACACATTTAAAGAAGAATGGTTTATTCCAGAGGCGGATCTGGGAATTTTTTAAATGGGGGGGGGGGGTGTTCTACCATGAAGTTTGGTTTTCAAAGAATAGGGGGTCCACCCTCAAATTACGTCATTTCTACCAGTACCTTTTTAGCAAAATTTTCTGACGAAAGGGGAGGGGCAGTCCTTTGAACCCCCCTAAATCCACCACTGTAGTCGAAGTCTCGGGCCAATTTGTTTGACCTGTATATTCATGCTGCAATGGCGAATCTATCTCACAAACCCCTTTCCTTTGATACAATATACATACCTCTATGAGGTCAATCGTTGTGTTGTACAGTTCTATTTTTGGTACCGGTAATGTTATTCCAGTGCTCCCTAGGGCTGAAATATCTTTACACCATTACAATATACTAAACACGACAGGAGAGATACTGTAGATAGAATTGTCTTCGCCTGGCTGTGGTTTAAGGAATTTTTTATGACATTGTCATGGAAATAGTTTCGTTGATGCATAATTACAATTTCGCTATGATACAACAACTATACATGTATGTCCTTCCCTTATGAACAAAATTTGACTTTGCTGATGATGTCTTCAATTCACGAAAATAACGAAAATTGCTAATCAACAAAACATACTGAATCCACAGTACCGATCATAGCAAGCACATACTCATTTCACGCGAATATATAAACTCATTGTGCAAAGCGGTATTATGAAAGGCGAAGATAACGACCAGTGACCAATCTCATAACTTCTCTAAGCAACACAAAATAGAGAATTGGGTAAACACAGCCCCTGAATATACCAGAACTATTATGAATCTTATTGCTGAATGCAAGGTGAAGATAACGAACATTGATCAATCTCATAACTCCTACAAGCAATACAAAATAGATAGTTGGGCAAACACGGACCCCTGGACACACCAGAGGTGGGATCAGGTGCCTAGGAGGAGTAAGCATCCCCTGTATATTGCTGAATGTTTATCTTTACATAGGAAATAAACTATATAAAGTGCATTATAATTCTTTTGGATGTTTGAAATTGGTTACCATTTAGCCGAGGTTCTATTGCCACCACAACTGCACCAGTTAGGATAAAATTCACCGTCTGACTCTACAAAAGCAAGGTTACAACCAAGGCATGTAAGAAAAATAAGAACGATGTACATGTATCTTGTACAACTTCTTTAAAAGATATCATAGAGGGCATACACTTTGCGATGACCCTGATGCGGTGTATTTTGTGTATTCATTTATAAAAATACTAAACAATACAAGTCCATTTCTTGTTTTCGTACTCTAAAAGAGGTTCAACAAATAAAATGTAACATTCAGAATAGATATCTTAATGTTCCAATAGTATCAAGTAAATATATATGCTCGTGTTAAATTACAAGTAAATCTACATTGTAGTGCGTGTGATTTTATTTACCCTCAGATACAGTTTTTCAGTATTAGTGTACATTTATTATCTACATTGTATTGCGTGAGATTTTATTTACCCCCAGATACAGTTTTTCAGTATTAGTGTACATTTATTATCTACATTGTATTGCGTGAGATTTTATTTACCCCCAGATACAGTTTTTCAGTATTAGTGTACATTTATTATCTACATTGTATTGCGTGAGATTTTATTTACCCCCAGATACAGTTTTTCAGTATTAGTGTACATTTATTATCTACATTGTATTGCGTGAGATTTTATTTACCCCCAGATACAGTTTTTCAGTATTAGTGTACATTTATTATCTACATTGTATTGCGTGAGATTTTATTTACCCCCAGATACAGTTTTTCAGTATTAGTGTACATTTATTATCTACATTGTATTGCGTGTGATTTTATTTACCCCCAGATACAGTTTTTCAGTATTAGTGTACATTTATTATCTACATTGTAGTGCGTGTGATTTTATTTACCCTCAGATACAGTTTTTCAGTATTAGTGTACATTTATTATCTACATTGCAGTGCGTGTGATTTTATTTACCCTCAGATACAGTTTTTCAGTATTAGTGTACATTTCATGACAAAGATTGATGTCATACACGCCGTTTCTCAATGATATATGACTTTTTCGTAACATTACAGGCACAATTTACTGCATCCTCTCTCGTTTCTACAAAGTCACCAATGAACTTGGGGTATATCACCATGTCTATTTCAGAATTGGCGTGTTTTCATAGTTATTGGCTGAAAGGTAAAGCTAACGATCTCATAACTCCTATACATAATACAAAAATAGAAAATTGGACAAATACGGAGCAGTGGATACTGGATGTACCGGAGGTGGGATCAGGTGCCTTGGAGAAGTAAACATCCCCTGTTGACCGGTCACACCAGCAATGGATTGATGTGGCAAGTAAGCTCTTAAGTATTACAGAAAGTGGTACATATGGACTTTACAGAAGTGGTATATATGAACATTACAGAAGTGGTATATATGAACATTACAGAAGTGGTACATATGGACTTTACAGAAGTGGTGTATATATAGACATTACAGAAGTGGTATATATGAACATGACAGAAGTGGTTTACGTGGAAAATACAAAAGTGGTATATATGAACATTACAGAAGTGGTATATATGAACATTACAGAAGTGGTATATATGAACATTACAGAAGTGGTACATATGGACTTTACAGAAGTGGTGTATATATAGATATTACAGAAGTGGTATATATGAACATGACAGAAGTGGTTTACGTGGAAAATACAAAAGTGGTATACAGACATTAGAGACGTGGTATATATGAAAATTACAAAAGTGGTATATATGGACATTACAGAAGTGGTATATATGGACATTATAAAAGTGGTGGTGTATATGAACATTACAGAAGTGGTGTACATGAACATTACATAAGTGGTATATATTAAGATTACAGAAGTGGTATATACGGACTTTAGAGAAGTGGTATATATGAAAATTACAGAAATGGTATGTTTGAAAATTACAAAATTGGTATATACTGACATTACAGAAGTGGTACATATGGACATTACAGAAGTGGTATATATGAATATTACAGAAGTGGTATATATGAATATTACAGAAGTGGTATATATGAATATTACAAAAGTGGTATATATGAACATAACAGAAGTGGTATATATGAACATTACAGAAGTGGTATATACGGACATTACAGAAGTGGTATATACGGACATTACAGAAGTGGTATATACGGACATTACAGAAGTGGTATATACGGACATTACAGAAGTGATATATATGAACATTACAAAAGTGGTATATATGAACATTACAGAAGTGGTATATATGAACATTACAGAAGTGGTTTACAAGGAAAATACAGAAGTGGTATATATGAACATTACAGAAGTGGTATATATAAATATTACAGAAGTGGTATATACGGACATTACAGAAGTGGTATATACGGACATTACAGAAGTGGTATATACGGACATTACAGAAGTGATATATATGAACATTACAAAAGTGGTATATATGAACATAACAGAAGTGGTATATACGGACATTACAGAAGTGGTATATACGGACATTACAGAAATGGTGTACATGAACATTACAGAAGTGGTATATATAAAGATTACAGAAGTGGTATATACGGACTTTACAGAAGTGGTTTATACGGACATTACAAAAGTGGTGTATATGAACATTACAGAAGTGGTTTACATGGAAAATACAGAAGTGGTATATATAAACATTACACAAGTGGTATACATTAAGATTACAGAATTGCTGTATACTGACATTAGAGACGTGGTATATATGAAAATTACAGAAGGGGTGTACATGAAAATTACAGAAGTGGTATATATGGACATTACAGAAATGGTATATACGGACATTACAGAAATGGTATGTATGAAAATTACAGAAGTGGTATATACTGACATTACAGAAATGGTATGTATGAAAATTACAGAAGTGGTATGTACGGACATTACAGAAGTGGTATATACGGACATTACAGAAGTGGTATATATGGACATTATTAAATTTATTGTAGCAAAGTAGGGGAGTACAAACGTTGTATCAATCGGATAAACCTACTTCTGATAAGATACAAAAACACTTCATATAGTGGGGATGAAGATATGAACCGTCGTGAAAGACATAAAAAGGTGTTCATGTAATCTTACATTAAAGTCAACGTAAGGTGAAGTAATATCTTCAATGGATGGTCTGAAAAATAAAAAAAAATAATATTATTATTGTCGTTTTTCCTTAAGCTAATTAATACATCATCATAATGGATGGCATAGTTTTGAAAAATGAATGAAAATAGGAATATTTGCTATATATGTATGAAAGGTGAAGATAACGAACAGTGACCAATCTCACAACTCCTATAAGCAATACAAAATAGATATTTTGGTAAACACGGATCCCTTGACACATCATAGGTGGGATCAGGTGTCTAGGAGGAGTAAGCATCCCCTGTCGACCGGTCAAACCCATCGTGAGCCCTATATCCTGATCAAGTAAACGGAGTTATCCGTAGTCAAAATCAGTGTGCCAAGAACGCCCTAACAATCGTTATGAAACATGTCAGACATCATTTAACCCAATGATAGGTTGTATTGACAAACTAGATCGTTATAACGACTATAGAATTTGCGAAATGCTGACGTCAATCGAGATTGTTGAAACCCTTGTACCATGAACTTGTTTGTCAGGAGATTGCCTCGATTTAAAAACTGACTATACTAAGAACAAGGTCTTGCGTATCGAATCAGTTGATATGCAGGTTCATATGCAGGTGATAATGGAATATTGCTACATAAATATGGGAAGTTGACGATGGAGAAGCTGAAATCATCCCGTTTGTCATAAAGTTGAGTTGTCAGTTTGCCGTTAATGTCTACTTGCAATAAAATATTTAAGTATGAAGTAGAAGCGGACGACTCTGTGGTGTCTTTTATTTCGAGCTCACAGGGATATATCGAATCGACATATGAATGAAAGTTATTGTTAATAAACAAAACGTTGTCGATATATCTAAATGTCGAATTGCAGGCCACAGCGAGAGATTTTTTTCATCTCACGTAGACGTCTTTGAATAAATTCAATGCACTACATATTGCTTATAAATGATATCGCCTAGCTGTGTATCCAAGGTTTATTTGTCGACAACTGCTTAGCTGTAGCACGAGCATACAAGTCTATCACGGCTTTTAAATCTTTTTTATTAAGATTATTTTCTACTATAATTTTTTTCCAGCTCAATGAGGTATGTTTCAAACTGTTCAATTTCAAGACATCATTTGTACATATCCTCCATTTTTTATTCATATCAAACGTGTCTGGTGTGTTCATCCGCCATAAACCTCTTACGTACTTTGTACGATATACCGTTGGAGCTTAGAAAGAAATATACTCCATCTAAGACCGCCGCGGTGGCCGAGAGGTTAGAGCGTTCGCCCCGCATACGGAAGGCCGGAGTTCGAATCCCGGCCGCGACAGACCTAAGTCATTAAAACAAATAATGACAGTTCCATCGCCAAACGCTCGGCATCAGGTGTGAATGTCACGGGTCCTCGGAGATGACCTTAAAAACGGATGTCCCAGTAGGTGTGGCACGCTAAAGAACCCTCACTGCTCAATGGCCGAAAGCGCCGAGCATAGGCCTCAATTTGAAGCCTTTCACCAGTCTTGAAGACGTCTCCATATGAGTGAAAAATTCTCGAGCGAGGCGTTAAGTAAGATACAATCAATTAATACTCCATCTAATGACCACCATAGCTAATGCGTTCGCTGTAGCTCCACAGTATAGCGTTCGCTTCGTAATCCGGATGTCGTGAGTTCCAAGTCCCGTTCATGCCAAGGCCGCATCAAATATAAGATGTCAACATCGGTAGTGATTACTCCTTCGCCACATGTTCGGTATTTAAAAGTGGGAATCACAGGTCTTTCGGATATGACCTTAAAAACAGAGATTCCCTGCCGCGTCGGGCGTTAGCACGTTAAACGTCTCTCATGGCCACGGCCCTGAGCACTAAGCGTAGATCTAGATTTCTTGTATTTCAGCTTGTGATGTCTCAATATGAGTGAAATATTCTCAAGAGACGTAAAATAAACAATAACTCATTCAATCAATAATTCATCCGCCAATTTCTTTATCTGCTGACCGCCAAATACATGTACATAAGTAGCAACCGCCAAATAAATCAACCGGTGGTCGTAAGATATATGCATGCACTACATTTTACTGGCTACCGCCCCAAAAAACTGTAGCTGCTTGATGAAACATTTTAGATAGTACCACCGTGCTTCCGTAACTTTGTAATGTTTTCGTAAACAAAATAATTATGGCGGTAAGTGATTAGCAAACTGGATTCTTATGTAATGATTTTTTTTTTAAATAGTACTTGCTTGAATTATCATATTTTCAACCAACGAAATAACAATATATCATACAGTACTCACTCAAATGACACGACTTCTCCGTGTAATGTTAAATTCCGCATATTAACTTTGATCTGTATTTGTACTTCCTGTAATGACAGAATCAATACAAAATGCTTTAGTGAAGTGGTGTAATTTAAAACAAGAAATCATGTCATTACATATGTCGTCACCATTACATTGGATACGTTACTCCGTCCAAACTTACATTTCAGCACTCGAGAATACTTTATATCATTACTATCCATACTATATATGGATTTTATAAAAATAAAAGGTGAAGATAACGAACTGTAATCAATCTCATAACTCCTACAAGCAAAACAAAATAGAGAGTTGGGCAAACACGGACCCCAGGATATACCGGAAGTGAGGTCAGGTACCTAGGAGTAAGCATCCCTTGTTGACCAGTCACACCTGCCGTGAACACTATATCTTGATCAGGTAAACGGAGCTATCTGTAGTCAAAATTAGAGTGCCAAGAACGGCCTAATAATCGGTATGAAACACGTCAAACAGCATTTGACCCAATGATAGGTTGTATTGGCAAAGTAGATTGTTATAACGACCATAGAATTTGCGAAATGCTGACTTTATACAAGACAGTTGAAACCCCTGCACTAACAACCTGTTTGTCAGTAGCCTGTTTCGATTTAAAAATTGATCATACGCAGAATAAGCTCTTGCATATTATGTCTGTTATAGGGCGTGCAGGTAATTAATATGCATGATTTTCATTCACTGTTTACTCTTTTCCAAGTGTATTCAGTAAAGATAAAGTAAGATATATCACTCTTAACAGTTCGATGATGATCTAAATTCAGGATTTTATCAAGAGCATACCAAACAGTGTCCCCAGCGTTGGGTGGAAAGTGTGTAATGGAAATGGCCGCAAAACGAGTTTCAGGACTACGTTAAGTGTAAGCTTACTTTATTTTCATCATGTGTTCAGCTACAAGGAGGCTTTACATACTCCGCATTACTGTTACCTCAGGCTTAATTATCGATCTCGGCTGCCCCGTCAAAATTTAAAGACGTTTAAAACATAGTTAGTGACTGTTCCCTCGCCGAGTTCCCAGCATCAGAAACTAATGTAATCTCAAGGATCTTCTGGACATGATTTATGAAATTTCACTGCAACGGCCTTTCGTACCATGTATAAGTTAAACGTTGTGGATTTCAGCTTGTATTTATATGAAGAAATGTTCTCGAATGGGACTAAATCAACAGACAAAATATGTTACTCACTCCAGTCAATTTGGCAATCACAAATGAGACTCCAGATATTGGATCCCGAATGCTCGCAAACATAACCATTTTTCCACCCAAAATCGCCAAATTCTTCTGGAACTTCACAGTGGGATTCTTAATGCTGTAAACCTCCAGATCCATGTACTGCTTAGGAAACTTCTTTCCCAACTTTTTGAAGTAGACGGTTAATTCATTTTACAGCATAATATCATCACATAGAAAATAAGGAAATATACTAATGATATATAGTTTAAAACATGCTGTCATGAAATGCAATGTTTTGTGAGGGAATCTCAAAAGTTATTTGATTTAAGCAACACAGCAAAAATACTCTCTTGTATGAAATTGCATATACGTCTAAAATTATATATAAGCAAATTAAATGAAGAACAAACCTCTGGTACTAAACGTCCCACACAAACACCTTTCGTGCATGTAGTATTAAGTCCACTTCCAACCTGTACATTAACCGATTTGAAAACAATATGTAAGTTTTTCACAGCTTTAATTCAATGGTCAGATACGCTTATCCTATATACGCTTATCCTATATGATCACCATATATATTTTCATTTACAATGATTGGTTCATTGGTTCAGCTTTTGCTAGTATTATTTTGCAAACAACACATCTTGTCATACTTTTATTCTTTCCTCTCTTTTAAGCTTGATGAGTGTTTGATATCAATTTTTTCTTTAATATTGGTATATACTGTACAATTAAAATACAATTTGGACGCCCAAGTAGCGTAGTAACTTAAATACTAATTTCTCACCGCTGTGACCTTAGTCCGATCAGAAAGTTGTGATAGGTAGGGATGGTATATAACTAAGTATGGTGGCCGCCCACTCAGATATGGAAGTTCCCTCTTGGTACTCCGGTTTCGTCCCATGTCAGCAACCCCTATCGTCAATCCGTGTCGACAAGAGAACGAAAAAAGTCTTACCTTTTGAGCTGTGATGAGGTAGTGAAGCATTCCATGTATTTGGATTCCTTCGAAAAATGATTCAGTCACAGACTTGGAAACCCAGAGGTATACCATTTTAGAACTGTCATTATGCAATGTAAAGTCAATAGGAGTAACATTATAGTTCTCCCCTGTTGACAGCCAGAATATTCCTCCCTGGAATGAAAGGTGAAAATAATGAACAATGATCAATCTCATAAATTCTATAAGCAATACAAAATAGAGAGTTGGGCAAACACGGACCCCTGGACACACCAGAGGTGGAATCAGGTGGCTATGAGAAGTATGTGATGTAATAACTACTGTAAGTATATAATTTAAATGTATTTAAACATACGTTGGCTTAAACACATTTTCATGCATGTATATATTAACATAATGATCATGAAAGGTGAAGATAACGAACAGTGATCAATCTCATAACTCCTACAAGCAATACAAAATAGATAGTTGGGCAAACACGAGCCCCTGGACACACCAGAGGTGGGATCAGGCGGCCGTTTCACTAACCGATCGTAGATCGTAAACGTACGATTACGTTTAAGATCATTTGACTCGCACGTATACGAGCGTTTCACGAAACCTATCGTAGTCGTAACACTTACGATTGCGATTTACGTCTGACTTTTTAGAACTCTTTTCTCTATAGAAGTAGATTTAAAATTAATCCTACCATGGAAAGAAATATCCATTCATTATTTCCTCATGGTTTTAAACATATCCTTATCGTCTGCAGTAACCCCTGCAAGTTGTCAACAAAAATAATGGAAATTTTGAGCCCGATCTCTAGTGTAACGTAAAGAAAATTCCTAGAATGTTTAAACAATTGATAGAATAATTTTTATTAACTTTCATGTAACTAAAATTGGGGGGGGAAATGATACAAGAAATAACATAAAAGATTTACATTTTAGAATTTTAAATGTCATGTATCGATCTGATCATGTGAGCCAAGTTTCCATCAATAAGTAAACTATGTTCAAGATTACTAGTAAAAAAAATATTGATAAAAAGAAATAATAAAATGAAAATAAAATTGCACACAAGTATAGGAAATTTTATCCTGCATCAAACCATGGATATGTACTCCGGCGTTTAATCATTGTTGTAAAATAAGCTGTAACACTAATGACATATCTATTCACTTATTTGTATAAATTTCAAACAAATCATGGGCTCAATTTGTTCCTTAAATGACTTGAAATTTATTTTTCCCATACGTTTGTATTCTATATATATATATATATATATATATATATATATATATATATATATATATTTTTTTTTTTATGTAAGCATACGCTAACTATGATGTATAATCCAGGGGCCCGTTTTACAAAACAACTTACGACAAAGTCGCAAGTCTTAAATTGTATTACACAGTTATTACTTTAAGTGAATAAAGTAAAAAATTTCTGAGGCTTAATTTTCAACATTCTAAAGAAATATGTTGCATTTGGAGTGAATAACCTTACAATAAAGCGGAAAATTCCAGTATGTAAAGTTTGTCGTAAGTCGTAAGTTGTTTTGTAAAACGGGCCCCAGATCTTTTATTAAAAATAATTATCGATATTGCACTTTATGATGATTGATTTTTATATTGTTTAACGTCCCTCACGTGAATTTTCGCTAATATGGATACGTCACCATTGCCGTTTTACATTTTACGGCCATTGATCAGGGAGGAATCTTTATCGTGTCACACCTGCTGTGACACGGGACCTCAGTGTTTGCAGTCTCATCCGAAGGACCGCCCCATTTAGTCGCCTCCTACGACAAGCAAGAAGTACTGAGGACCTAGCTATTCTAACCCGGATCCCCACGGGAGTGCACTTTATAACAAGGGGTCGGAACCCCAAGGGTCCGATAATGACCCTTCCCTTGTCTGTGTATACATATAGGTCTAGTTTGTATGTTTAATTTCTAACGACCTTCATAAAACTACAGAAACGATCCACTTGCAAGATTGGGATTTTAACCCCTCTCCCATTACCAAATCATTTTATTATCATATTTTTCCTTAAAATGTGCATGTATTATGCAGTTAGTCAGTTGCATCAAAGGTATTGATCTGACGGGGGAAAAAATAGCTGAGTACGTCGAATCGCAACGTCTCGGATTTAAATCAACGGTTACTAAAGAAACTTAATTTCTGAACATGTCTATGAGAATATTAATGTCTTGAATTCTGCCTAATGTTAAATATACATGTAATCTAACGGTGATGCAGGCAAATGTAGCAATACCCCCCCCCCCCCTATTACATTTCTATTACAAGCAAAGTTTGATATATTGAATATACATCCGCATTTTCAAGCTAGTAACGTAATGAATTCAAAGTTTTGATGTGAAATGATGCATGTAATACAAAGTGTTTCGAGAGAGAAAGGGAAGAAATATTGGTAGTTCCATTTGTGCCTAACAGAAACAGTAAAATATTTGCAATGATGTGGAAGATTTTAGATAAGCTTTAGAATATCCACATGTTTTGTTTATTGTACAATCTTGCAGGATTAAATGTTTCACTAAAATTTGATGGACTAGCTAAATCATTGACCGTAAAGAAAACAGGAAAAAGCTGTTGATATCAAACAGTGATACACCTGATGAATCCTATAAAGAATACTAAATTAAGAGTAGAGCAAAGATGGATCTGGAAACACCAGATATGAGATCAGATGCCTTGGAGGAGTAAACATCGAATTTTGTGCCTATAGGAACTTCAATAGACTGCTAGAAGACCTGATCTCCAAAGACTACATGATCAATGTCAATGAGGAGCTCCAGCACCTGTTTAATATCAACTTCATAGAATCAGAGTACTTTTGACAAATTTCTAGTTCTTATTTTATTGAAAAACCAACTGTATATGGATGCCAAAAAGTCTAGTCTTTCATTACGAAATTTGTCTGTAAAATACTTCTAACTATCAAATCCTTTCGTTTGAAGCAATAATATATATTGTTTCCATTGTTTTTGTTGCCGATAATTTTCTTTTTCAAAGTCGTCCAACTGTTGAATTTTCTGAAGTAACGCCATGGTACAGTATAGTGTCAATAGAATTGTGACGTCATATAGAAAGTGGGGAATTAAATTGTAAATGCAGCTCATGCAAATTCCAGCCTCTCCTGCCTAAATCTTAAAGTTTTGATCTAACTTCTAACTATGCTTCTAAGCTTACATGTACAAATTTAACTGTTTTATTTTTACTCCGCTCTGTCTCTTAGGTATGCATATTTATTTATTCTATGTATATATCCATATTTTTATGTTTGTGTTGCAAACTGTTTTCAGTGCTGCATGCGCATCTTAATATAGCTAGTCCCTGTGTATATATATGCATGACTTGTGATGTCTGTATACATGTATGCGTCCTATTTTATTTCAAATTTCTGTTTTTATGTCTATGCATGCAATTATATATCATTATTGCTTTGTGTTTTTTAATGCTATATAGTCGGTTAAAGAGTTCTTAGCTCATGTTTATTGTTTACCTGTATATAGTTCCGACTTTAAATAAAAATTACTTACTTACTTACTTACTTACTCATAACTACTATTGTATCTTGATGACTGTTTAGTTGTAGCACTTGTAAGAATCAGTTTGAGGGCGATTTATTGATTAATGATTTTTAGATATAGATTCAAGATTCTCAAGTATCTTACGAAGTATACATCTAGTAGACTTTGCGCATGCGAGGTAACGGTTTATGAAATCACACTGTTTTACTACAGTACGGAAACGATATATATCATTGCTCCAAACGAAAGTATTTGATAGTTAGGAATAATTTTACAGTAGTTCTTACAAGTTTATTGTTATTACGGATTTCCAATATTTTGGCTCGAGCATCATTGAAGGGACATTATTTGTCGAAATGCGCATCTGGTGCATCAAAATTGGTACGTATAAGTTTTATATTACGACCCCTGCGTCGAGGCCTCTGTTGGTGGACTGTTAGTCCCCGAGGTTCTCTACAGCCCAGTAGCTACGGTAAGTATTTTGTTACTAGCTTGAAAATACGGACGTATATTTAACTGCTGTGATAAAATTTAGAAATACATTTCAAAATTAAGGATTATCTACCTCATGCATAGCTCTGATCCTTAAACGAATTTGACCCCAGTCTTTGGCACAGTTTTATTTTACCGTAGTTCTTAAAAGTTTATTGTTATTTCGGATTTCCAATAGTTCGGCTTCAGCATCACTGAGGAGACATTATTTGT
Source organism: Ostrea edulis (assembly GCF_947568905.1). Classification (NCBI taxonomy): domain Eukaryota; kingdom Metazoa; phylum Mollusca; class Bivalvia; order Ostreida; family Ostreidae; genus Ostrea; species Ostrea edulis. The sequence continues at coordinate 93,965,948 of NC_079164.1, read as the reverse complement.
CGAAATGCGCATCTGGTGCATCAAAATTGGTACCGTATCAGTTTTACATGAAGGAAATATATTGGTGTAACTTTTCATCTTCTGATAAGATATGTTTAGAAAACTCTAAATGATGTTTTATACACAGGTGCTAAATAAGATATCAATATGATTTTTCATGCACACCCGCAGTTCTACGAAATATCATGATTATTAATAATAACGTTTAAGATAAATAGGTTGTTTTGATTATTGCATGAATATTAGGTGGATTGAAATACACAATACTTTCTGAGACATTACCTCTTCTGTAATGGTGCAACGTTAGCGTTTTGTGTTGAATGTCATTTCAACGGTTGCATGTGTACAGAGGGTACACACGCAGAGTGGTAATGACTAAGACAATATCGATAGTTTGCAGTGAAATCAGTGCAAAGACATATTTTTCTGTATGCATTTTCGACGCATGTTAACTCCCAATTGCCTAGATTATGCAAACGCTCTCTATGACCAAAATATCAAAATTAGAGAAACAGATGACATGAACTTACCTCGTGATATGTTTCTATGTATTCGTTGGTGTATTTGGGATCCTTCGTCATTGATAAATTCGCCCCAAACGGGATTTTTGATATCGCTGGGAGTACTACAATTATAGAAGAGCAATTTTTTAGTCTTTAGTGATGTTAGTGTTTGTGTTGCAGTCCTCCCAAAGTAGATTAGGTGAACGGTGAGGATAATAAACAGTGGTCAAAATAAACTGTTGGGCATATACAGAACCTTGGGCATACCAGAGGTGGGATCAGGTGCCCACCTGGTCAATATAGTCATGAGTAGATTGAGAACAAAAATCAATAATTGCTTTGTTAAATGATCATGAATTTTAGCATGTTTTTAGTATCTTATGTATTTTACAGACTTCAACAACACAATCAACCTTTAAAATACTGACAATGATTCTATTGACCGACGATGTGGGTTAAGTTAAACACCTCGTTAGAATCTATTGCCAGCTCTGGAAGATTTTGATATCTTTATTTAAAGGGGCATGACCACGATTTGAGCTGAAAATTTTCAAACTTTATTTTTGCATTTTTAATGTTTAGAATGCTTAACTAAGATATTTCTAATGGTCAGAAAAAATTTGAATGTCAGTCGTTGAGGTACATAGGAGATACTGAACTCACAATTCTTTTTTACGTAAATAAGGCTCATGCCATGTTTTGCTAACTGTATGACAAACGAGATGATTTCAGCTTCTCCATCGTCAATTTCCCATATTTATGTAGCAATATTCCATTGTCACCTGCATATGGTGTTTGTATCTCTCAACTGATTCGATACGCAAGAGCTTGTTCTGCGTATGGTGAGTTTTTAAATCGACGAAAGCTACTGACAAACAAGTTGATGGTACATGGGTTTAAACAATCTCAATTGAAGCCAGCATTTCGCAAATTCTATGACGATCTAGTTCGTCAATACAATATATCATTGGGTCAAATGCTGTCTGGCGTGTTTTATACCGATTGTTAGACCGTTCTTGGCACACTGAGTTTTGACTACGAATAACTCGGTTTACCTGATCAGGATATAAGGCTCACGGCGGCTGTGACCGGTCGACAGGGGATGCTTACTCCTCCTAGGCACCTGATCCCACCTCTGGTGTGTCCAGGGGTCCGTGTTTGCCCAACCGTCTATTTTGTATTGCTTATGGTAGTTGTGAGATTGATCACCGTTCGTTATCTTCACCTTTCATTTATCTTAGAGAGCATACAAATACATACGGTCAATATCTTCCATTTCTTTATTTTCTTTAAAGTTGATAAAGAACGTTAAAAGAAGGCATAGCTGTAAATAAACCATAACAACATAGAATTATTAACTAAATAATGAATACATGCGTATTGTGGGTTATCCTATCCACGTTCGTCATTCAGTTCCTAAATATTTAACTTCACTGTTAAAATTGTATACACTCAGAATGGACGGAATTAAATCCTTTAGACGAATTGAAAAAATTAGAATACATGTAGATGAATAAGTCAACGGTACTGGTATAAACGTTATGGAACTTATAAAAACAGTATCCATACATTGAACATCGTATAAGTTTTTGGCCGTGATTGTCGTGTCATTGCAGTCACGGGTCTAATATCACGTTCAAGTCTTCAACGATATATGAATTCCCACGAACATCTGTTTCTTGCTGTGCGCGAAGGGCAAGCTTCCTTTACTAACCATTTGTGATGCGCTCACGGTAACGGGATTTGTTTAGGTCATCTGCGTCACTATGGTGACCTATTGCTATTGGTCTGTGGTCGTCGTCGTGTGTCGTCTGTAAGCAATTGTACATTTCAAATTTCTTTTTCATAACTATCCCTCCACTTTTCAAATTTACATGCAACATTTTAGAGACATGGGGGACAGAAATTGTAAATTCCAGGACCAGGCTTCAATGGTGGGGCAAAAACCATTTAGAATCAACAATTTTAAAAATTCTTCTTCTCTTTAATAGCACATTGTATGGAAATTAAAATTAATGCATAGTCATGCAGAGCAGGAAGGCCTCTACCAAAATAGTAAATTTCATGATCCCCGGGGTAGGGGTACTGACTCCAGTTGGGGCCAAACTTTGCATTTAATTTTTTTGTTTGAAACACTTAAATAACATATTCTTTATACTAAATTGAAAGTAAGTAGAGATTTAGTGGGATGCTGTTTAGAAAAGACATCGTCCTACATTAATTATCTTTATTTACAGACTAAGTTATCACTACATGCCTACACAAGTGCCCACCGACTAATCGAGGGCGTTCAACGTGACATCGTGTGGGATTGCAACACGCAGACTGTTGTATCCGTGCGAACATGCACCAGAATTTGATCAAATGAAAACTAAGCGAAAGGAAATATTCTGTACATCTAAATCTAGTTTTCCCTATCTCTAACCGTAACTATAAAGGTGTCTTATTTATATTCTGTTACGATTTTGCTTGAAAAACAAATATGTGTATAAAATCCAGTTTTTGGACAGGATTTAGAGAGAATGACAAACTCATTGATATATTTCAGAAGCTTAGGAAACAATGTTTCTTGCGGTATTAAAAGTATTTCAAATAGCACATACAATTTGAAAACTTTAAACATCGTACATGTACTAAAATTGAGTTAAAGTCATTTTGCTAAATTAAACATGGTTATAAAAAATGTACTACATGTATATATTCGCTTGTAACAATTAATATCATGATAAATTTAGAAACAATGAAAGTAAATGGTAAATGAAATTCACTAAGCAGTGTTTTTGAAACATGGATGTATCATCTGTCACTTAAACTTAGTGACATTTGAAAGCTACGTATGTCTCAGTTTATCGGTCCTATTGACCGGCAAGGTAGGGAATGGGGTACCTGTAAATCCTCGAAAATAGACTCTACATGTACCAGTGGCCATGCTCAAGCTTAGCATTATTTTTTTGAAATTGGTGTTACTGTTTTCAAATACATGGACTAGTATAGAAATGTACCTTGGCCTCGCCTATTCGATTCTCTCTGAACTGTTCTATGAAGTCCGATGAACCATTGTTACAAAGTGATTCCGATTCCACTGACTCGTCACATTCTGTGAAATTGATTGTAATGTTGGATGGAAGAATATGGCAGTCTTTTTTAACCATCCGTAATTTAAACATGCCTCCGTTTCTTCCTAGAATTTTTCATAGATATAAAACAGTGACTCCAATCAGATAAAAATTAGAGTTGGTATGACATTTATCACTTTCCGCGTCGTGAAAACAAACAAGAAATATTTTTCAACTTTAATTAAAAACGTGATATTTACCTATATGAGAAAGGAAATAGCCCGATCCTCGTATTTCCATTTTAAGTGTGCAATTCTGAGTAAACACTCTGAAGAAAAGAAAATTCTAAAAGTAATTGGAAGTCTTTGCCACAGAATCAGAAATGTCGCTTATTACTTATAGCACAGGTACCTCACGGCGCCATTAGCTACAACATAGGAGATTTAAGACATATATAATATTTTTGTCAGTGTCATTTGCTGAATGCATCGTTTATTGACAGTTCAAAATATAATTGTCCATGGGGAAACTCGATTAAAAATGTTAACTTGCAAAATAACCATACTCTGCGGCTTCACTGATTTTACTTCATCAAATGTTTGGATTCAAGAATACTGCCGAATTGTTCATTTACATCATTTAACATAAAATCCAGGTTTCAATGTCATTTTTATACGATGTCATATACATGGATATCAAGGATTGAGATTTTAGACAAGGTGGTCTTCGTGTGTATTCGAAATATACATACACCGTGCCACGCTGTGTCATTTTACACCATGTGTTTCCACCGTGCGATAGGGAATACTCATGGTCTGTAATATATATATATATATATATATATATATATATATATATATATATATATATGCAAGGTGAAGATAACGAACAGTGATCAATCTCGTAACTCCTACAAGCAATACAAAATACATAGTTGGGCAAACAGGATATTCAATAAATTCTTTTTTCTTGGTATCGGGGTAGAATAAAGTCAAAAAATAAAATCCAATACTCAAACTTATATATATATATATATATATATATATAGAACTCTAAACACTTTGTAGAAATATTTCGACCGTGTTACCGCTCTTCTTCAGTCGTGTTTATTTCTCATAGTAACGTAACGCACGACTACATACAGGAAAGTACTATGACCATATATATATATATAAAGCACTAAATAATCACAACTAGGTACTGAAAATTTTCGCCCCAACCCGGGGTCGAACCAGCGACGTACGGCACCCACCGCCTAGCAAGTTTGTCAAACCAGTGCGTAAGTCCACTCGGCCACAACGACTTATATATATATATATATATATATATATATATATATATATATAATCTTTAACATTTCTAAAAAAAAAAAGAAAAAAAAAAAAAGATTTAAGGCAAGATACATCATGCTCAGGGCATCAAAGAGGACTAGGAAAACTCCCTACTCCCTACATCGGGGACACGACGAGCTGCCAGTAGGTATACGGCTACCTCCACATTATCCACAGACCATTCCAATAACACAGTTACACCCACCTTAAAGTGGTTATCATATCATTGATAGCTACTACAGCGCTCACAGCGGGAGTGACCGGTCGACAGGAAATGATTACGCCTCCTAGACACCTGGGGCGCGTTTTACAAAGGAACTTACGACTTACGACAAACTTTACATACTGGAATTTTCCGGTTTATTGTAAGGTCATTCACTCCAAATACAAAATATTTCTTTAAATTGTTGAAAATTAAGCCTCAGAAAAGTTTTGCTTTATTCACTTAAAGTAATAACTGTGTAATGCAATTTAAGACTTGCGACTTTGCCGTGAGTTGTTTTGTAAAACAGGCCCCAGATCCCACCTCTGTAATGTCCGGGGTCTGTGTTTGTCCAACTCTTTATTTTGTATTTCAAACATTTCGGTTGAGCATCACTGAAGAGACATTATTTGTCGAAATGCGCATCTGGTGCATCAAAATTGGTATCGTATAAGTTTTACATTATAGGATCTTTGAGATTGATCACTGTTGGTTATCTTCACCATTCATCATATATGATTATTGATAAATGTTGCATTTACGATGATGGAATTCAGTACATCGTGTAACCTGTATTCAGGTGAAATATGAATAAAGTTGAATGAAAAGAAGAAGATTAGGAACAGTGATCAATGCAAGGTGAAGATAACGAACAGTGAGTTCCTATATATATATCTCTCATAGTAACGTAACGCACGACTACATACAGGAAAGTACTATGACCATATATATATATATATATATATATATATATATATATATATATATATATATAAAGCACTAAATAATCACAACTAGGTACTGAAAATTTTCGCCCCAGCCCGGGGTCGAACCAGCGACGTACGGCACCCACCGCCTATTTATAACTCCTATAAGGAATGCAAACTAGAGATTTGGGCAAACACTGTTCCCTGGATACACTAGTGGTGGGATCAGATGCCAGCTGTCCACTGGTCATAAATATCGTGTTTTCTTACTCTTCGGTCATACAACAGGCGTATTTGATTATAGACTGCTGTGCTATGTTACCTCCTTTGTCTATGTGTACACCGCACCTTCCCCTGCAATTCTACAGAGAGATCATGGACTGTCAGGTTTACACGAGAAGAAGGATCCGGTTCAAAGCTGGCAGATGCATTGAGATTGGTGTATCTTATGATCTGTAAGCTGGAATTGCAATTTCATTTCAAAATATCATTCATATTTCAAATCGTCACAAAGGACAAGGTAGAATAAACCCATGTATGTGTGATCATAATATTCGACTAGATGTGATAAAAGATTCAGAACTGTAAACTTAATCTTATTGTAGGCCGATATTTTAGTCTAATCACGATCACTTTGCATTAAGGCCACAAGATAGTCATATATATATATATATATATATATATATATATATATATATATATAATAAAGAATTCGGTATTTGATACAGTAAATACATCCAATAATAAAAGTCAAGAAATTTCTTGATTTTTATTATTGGATATATATATATATATATATATATATATATATATATATATATATCACTGTTCGTTATCTTCACCTTGCATATATATATATATATATATATGGAATGTCAAAAAATGAATGAAAAAATGGGCACAGTTGTTGAAAATTTAAAAGAATAAAATCCAAAATGATCACATAATAATCAACGATCAGTTTCTCCTAGTACTTTCGCCATACGGCTCTTCAGGCAGTTTGTCTAGACAATATATATATATATATATATATATATATATATATATATATATATATATATAATCAAAAAATAAGAATAGCAAAATTTAAGCAACTAGTAGTATACTAAATATATCAGAAAACAATTGAGTACACTCGGATAGTGTAGTGAAGAACTTCAATTTAATATATAGATAAGGTGAAGATAACGAACAGAGATCAATTTCAGATATCCTGAATTTCTCTGGGGGGAAATATGTTGAAATATAGACTGAAATCTCGGATTGGGGGTTGATATATGACCCTCTTTCTACCTTCTCCTATGTGGAAAATTCTTGCATAACAACAATTCGACAGATACAGCAACTGAATCAACATTCATATAAGGGATACGGAGGAGGAAGCCGACCTTTCCATGTAGTAATTTACGCTGGTCGTTGTTTCATTGACACAGGAGAAACTGTATGCTGAAATATTCTGTACCTTTACTTTCTCCAAAATTGTGTTGACAGCTGTGAAAATATGTATCATAAACGTGTGCCGTTCGTAAATATTATACAATGTTATATACAAGTTACTATACTGAAAATATAGACTGAATACTTTGTTCAATCATCACAGTAAACCACAGATAACATATATAGATCCCTCTCTACCCAATGCAAAAATAAACGTGATTTCCCCGCCGATAACCTTCATAAGTCATTTAGAATACTCAGTTTTCTACTTTCTGTAAGTTTTTGAGTTGACCGCCTTGAGATACTAATATATTCATACACCTTTCATACACACAAGTTGTCATCTCAAAAGCTTACAGAAAGTAGAGACAGGCTTCTCAAAATATTACTATTATAAAGGTGTTCGACGTAGAAATCACGTATCTTAGAATTGGGAGGGGGGGGGGTATTACCTAAGATATGTACACGCTATACACACATGAGGTGTCTGAGGGTAAACTTGATGTATAAGGATGGTTCATGCGTATCTTAAGAACATCGGAACAGTAAATTTTCTTTGCGCTCTTAGTATTTTTTATTTTTTAAATCATTAACGGTTACTTTTCTGGTGTTGCTTCCGCATGGTTGTGAGCACATATAAAAGTTTTACATGCTTCTACTTTTTCACGTCCAGCATTATATGCAATAGTGACAACAGGAAATGATAAATGGTTACAATTCTGATTCACAAGAACCATTATTAAGGTTGGTCATAAGAATAAAGACTTATACATCATTCCCCACATTAACATTTTCTACGTAATACGTGTAGTTCAAATTTCTCAATGATTTGACAGTATAGTTATAGCATTGAATGGATTACATTTTTCCATGTTTTAACTGTTCGGAAATTTTTAAACTCTGAAGTGTTGCCTTGTCCTCTGCAACCCCATGATATTCTTAAATATTGTATACAGGGAAATATTCGCCCCCGTTTTATTTTCATCTCTTTCACCCCCGTTGTCACTGAGAGAATTTAAGAGTGAGCAAAACTGCTTTTTTCACATCTCTCTTTTAACACAACTATGACTGATAGTACATCTGATTATGCCACCACCCTCCCACGGGGTATTTTTCTGAAAACGGTTAGACGTTAGTGGACCTATGATAACACCAGCGAAAACTAGATGTTGAAATTAAAATTAAAATCAAACCTATGTACATTATATTCGCCGAAATTCCTTATGTTGAATTTGATGGGGATGGGGACCACAAACTTGGTTAGCTGCGGTATGTAGTTAGTTTCTTGAGATGATAAACATAGAGAAAGATTAAATATAGTGTTTATGTCGAAATCTTGGAATTTTACCTCCTAAGAGCACAATAGGCTAATCTTGATCCGAGATTTAACTCAGGGGAACATAATTAATCATCCACCAAGAGTGTGTTCGGTAAGCATGAACTATTATCTGAAATATCTCTATATTCTATTAATTATTTCGTCCTTGACCAGGGTTCGGGGCCACCAACATATAAAAGTCTCAAACCCAAACTCAGATTCAAATTCATGTTTTTCACCTCAGCAGGGATTTTGCTAAAATGCCGTGCTACCAAACTTCCTCAGAGTCGTCTCACGTGAGTTGAGATTTGGAAAATAACTCAACGTGTTTTCATTGTTACAAGGGGCCTTACTTTCAATAAAATCACTTTCACTTTGTTGTCTTTGAATCACTCAATGACGTCACATATAGAAGCCCAGGCACTTGAAGTATTGACACTACTACTCCCTTCTGATTTTTTTGGCGGTGGTAATTTTTCCGAAATGTGTGGATTCCCTGTCTATCCCACCACAATTTCGATTTATGCAATCGTTTCATGTTTTTGTAAGCTTTAGAGTATGTCCTTTTATCGGTTATACCCCCCTATTTGGGTAATTTTTTTAATGACGATAATTTCTCTCAAATATGTGGATGCCATGTCTATGTTATCCCTCTTTCGATTTATGTAATCATTTAATGTTTTTGTAAGCTTTAGGGATTGGACTTCTACCGGTAAAGAATTACCCACCGCAATATTAAATGACCCCGTGACAAACAAATCGCAGTGGAACCAAGACTTAATGGAGGGGGTTGGGGATGAAAAGATTATTCTTGACAATATTGTTGTTCAGTTGATTTTCTTGAAATAAATATATAATGAGGAAAATGGTGAATTCTCCTTGTCCTCACAATCATTACATTTCTACGATGTCTGCGTTGACGAGGAGTGGCAGCTATTTTGTTGTTAGTAAATACACTTGAGATTTTATTTGAACTTGTTATTTACCAATCTCGGGATTTCTGAGAAATCTCAAAAGATTTTTCTCAGTTGAGTTCGAAAATGTTTTAGTGGCACGTGCATTTCAAAAAATCTCAAATGAGAGAAAAATCTAAAAATAAAAGTACCTTAGTTTGAGAAAACATTTATTTGATGGCACAGTTAAATGAAGAAAAAAAAACCCTCATATTTTCTCAGAAATCTCAGATTTGAGAAAATATCAGTGTTGGTGGCCCCGAAACGTGAAGCTTTTAAAGATAATCATATTAATCTACATGTATATTGGGAAAAATATATTACAGGGTATTGAATGACACCATCAAGTGTTTAGTAACACGTTTTTCAGGAATTCTAATTTCCTACTCATGAGCGTAAACCGTCGAATACTCGGAAATAAAGTATTACAAATCGCTTACCGTAAGTTAAGCCTGTTTGAGTAAGTCTAAAAACAACACTGTAACTAGCGTTGTGGACTAATTCTTCTGTCTGATAGGATTCCACGACAAACATACCCATCAACGTAAGTATGATACCAAATATACCCATCATTCTAAAATTATACAATAATACATCTTTCTTCAAGTTTTGATCACTTGCTACTACTACCAACATTAAGTGTATCTGTAAAATGCGAAACAAAATCGAAACAAAACAAAAAATATTGTTGTTATTTCCTCCAATAATTATTCTTTGTTACTTTGTTAAACGCCACTCTGAAGTTGAAATAAAAATATACTGGAGTTCCTCATTGAAAATATTTTCGTAGTCTTTGGTGATCAGGTCTTCCATTAGTTGCATTGCACTCCTTTGTTAGCTGACTTGTTTTGATGTTCTTATGAAACATCATTTATTCAATATATTCTATATGAGAAGAACTAGACATTTACATATAACGATGACGTTTTAACTATCAGCAATGGTGATTTTCATTCATATGTCGATTCGATATATCCCTGTGAACTCCAGATAAAAGACACCTCAGAGTCCTCCATACCTGCTTGGTGCTTAGATATTTTATTGAATATGAATATTAACGGCAAACCAACTACTCACCTGTATGACAAACGGGATGATTTCAGCTTCTCCATCGTCAATTTCCCATATCCATACCTGCTCCCCACATTTATGTAGCAATATTCCATTATCACTTGCATATGGTGTTTATATATCTCAACTGATTCGATATGCAAGAGCTTGTTCTGGGTATAGTCAGTTTTTAAATCGAGGTAAGCTACTGACAAACAAGTTGATGGTACAGGGATTTCAACAGTCTCGATTGAAGTCAGCATTTCGCAAATTCTATGGTCGTTATAACGATCTAGTTCGTCAATAAACCTCGCATTGGGTCAAATGCCGTCTGATGTGTTTCATACCGATTGTTAAGCCGTTCTTGGCACACTGATTTTGACTGCGGATAACTCCGTTTACCTGATCAGGATATGGGGCTCACGGCGGGTGTGACCGGTCAACAGGGGATGCTTACTCCTCCTAGGCACCTGATCCCACCTCTGGTGTGTCCAGGGGTCCGTGTTTGCCCAACTATCTATTTTGTATTGCTTATAAGAGTTATGAGATTGATCACTGTTCGTTATCTTCACCTTGCATCCATATAGCAATAATCCATTATCACCGTATATGGTGATTATCTCAATTGATTCGATACACAAGAGCTTGCTCCGCGTATGATCAGCTTTTAAATCGAGACAGGCTACTGATAAACAATTTGATGTCACAAGGGTTTCATCAGTCTCGTTTGAAGGCAGCATTTTGCAAATTTTATGGTCGTTCTAATGATGTACTTTGTCAATACAACTAGAATGATATCCGACATGCTTCATAGCTATTGTTAGGCCGTTCTTGACACGCCCATTTTGACTACTGATCCTCCGTTTACCTGATCAGGATATAGGTCTCACTGCTGGTGTGACCGATCCACAGGGGATGCTTACTCCTCCTATACACCTGATCTCACCTCAGATATGTCCACGGGACCGTGTTTGTCCAACCCGTTTTTGTATTATTTAAACGGGTTATGATATTCATCAGACTGACAAAGGGTATGACTTCGGTTTCTCCATTGTCAACGTCCTTTGTGTTTGTAGCTATAGTCCATTATCATCTTTACATGGTGTATGTATCTCTCAACTGAATCGATATATAAAGGCTTGTTCTGCGTATGATCAGTTTTTAAATCAATTCAAGCTACTGACAAATAAGTTTAGTTTACAAGGTTTTCATCAGTCTCGTTCAAAATCATTATTCACAAAATGTATGGTCGTTATAACGGTCTTATTTGCCATACAATTTGAAATTGAGTCAAATGCTTTCTGATGTGTTCCATGCCGATTGTTAGGCTGTTCTTAGCACACAGAGTTTGACTACTGATTGCTCCGTTAACATGATGAAGATATAGGGTTCAAGATGGATCTGACATGTCAACAGTGGATGTTTATTCCTAGACACATGATCACACCGTTGGTATACCCAAGGGTCCGTGTTTGCCCAACTTTTATATTTGTATACCTTATAGGAGTTATGAGATTGATCATTTTTATCTTTTCATAATATTACATGCAAAATTTGATCGATCCCCATCATTTGATGGCAAATAGAAAAATCTAGTGGAAAGGTAATTTTGAACCAATATTATTGAATCCATGCACTGAGGTACAACGCCTCTATCCTACACAAGCAATTTAGGAGATGGATTTTTGTGTTACATTAAATATTCGACGGGTTTTTTTTTTTTGCCAAACGTTCAACCATCCTTCCTTTGAAAAACAAAAACAAACACAAAAAACAATTAGATCCGAGTAGATGTGGCCTTACGAATCTTAGAGCACTGATCGTAATTAAGTCATAAACTTCAGCAACGAATTCAAATATCACAAATTTGCTCATTTTTTCGCGAAATTTTATTGTATTTCCTAAACATTGAAAGATTCGATCCATGGATGGGGAGGGTAACTGTAGGGGGCATACTTATTTCTGGAGGGGAAAATTAATGGCAATGAAATTAAACAAAGGCAAGACATTTTTTACCGAAATTATGATTTAAAAATCATTGTAATTTTTGTTGCATGTATCAACTCGAACTGATTAAGCCCGGTAAACCTCTTCTTCAATATATCAATAGCTTGATAATATCTTTGTACTTTGTACAGACACTCTCAACTCCGTTTACCTTATCAGGATATGGGGCTCACGGCGGATGTGACCGATCGACAGGGGATGCTTACTCCTCCTAGGCACATGATCCCATCTCTGGTGTGTCCAGGGGTCCGTGTTTGCCCAACTATCTATTTTGTATTGCTTGTAGGAGTTATGGGATTGATCACTGTTCGTTATCTTCACCTTGCATACAAACACGTAGGGATTTTCCAATAAATGAAACGTACAGGCATAGTTCACCACAGATAAACGTGCTTGTAACATCGTTTATCAAAGGGGATGAGCAGCGGTATAAGGTGACTCTAAAATTGTTTTGATAAAAGCGTGAAAACCGTTTAACGTTAAAATTCTAGATGGGGATGTAGCAGGAGAACCGTTGGTTTTTAATTGCAGTGGTCAATTAATCAATTTACAATTACATGTACTTTGTTTCATTTTCAGCGCTAGTCGCTAAGAGAGAAACAGAAATTAAGTATGATATTTTACTTGAGAATAACAAAATTTGCATTCGAAAATAACAGAATATCTAGGTTGCCAAAACAAGTGGGATACCCTCTGACAAATAGATGTACACATTTTCATCAACACCACACACAGAGAAATTACCACCTCTCGAATAAACACCGACACTACTACATCAATACATAACTGAATAATGTTTCATTAACACCACCGGTACACATATAACCTCTCACACCAAACACTTATATTATTGTGTAAACAAGTGTAAGTATAGTATAATATATTTCAACTGATGTCATATTACTATGAAAATAAATATACAGAAATCTTACCTTACTGCACGTTTTCGTCACAACTCTGACACCAAAGCTAATAAAATTTACAAATTTGGTAAATGACTACATGTTTTTTCTTCCTTTCTTTTAGATATTCAATTAGATAATGAATTTAGTATCAATAGCATTGAAGAGGATGATATTTAAATCTTTTACACATAAACACTATATACCAAGTTTCCTCCCCCTTAGAACCAGAATCTCAACCGGGGTCAGTTTTAGCAGTAAAATGCAGGGTCAATGTTTGTTGATTTTGCCCCGCCCTAATACTCCGGGAATTCAGAAATCTTCAATTTTCAATTCATCCCCCTATCTCAAAGATGCTTTATGAAATATTTCAACTGGAAAAGTAGTTTTGCAGAAGTTAGATATCTTGAATTGTTAGCACACTTTTCATCATTATCACCATTCTGTCCCCAACGTGATACCAAAACCCTTAGCCCTGAAATTTACCTTTTAGGTAAAGGGGTAGCTGCTCCTTCTTTTCAATTTAGAACCAATAGTATTAATTCCTCTTTTATTACATGACGTGTTTAATATATTCTTAAGAGGCAGACATTTTTCTAAAGTTTCAACACAAGAAGAAAAAAACTCTTGCTGTGGTCTTGAAATTCGGCATTTGGATATGAAAGGTGAAGATAACGAACAGTGATCAATCTCATAACTCCTATAAGATATACAAAATAGAAAGTTGGGCAAACACGGACCCCTGGACACACCAGAGGTGGGATCAGGTGCCTAGGAGGATTAAGCATCCCCTGTCGACCGGTCACACCCGTCGTGAGCCCTATATCTTAATAAGGTAAACGGGGTTATCCCTAGTCAAACTCGATGTGCCAAGAACGGTCGAACAATCGGTATAAAACAGGTCAGACAGCATTTAACTCAATGATAGGTTGCATTGGCATATTAGATCGTTATAACAACCATATAATTTGCGAAATGTTGGCTTTAAACGAGACTGTTGGAACCCCTTCACCATCAACTTGTGTGTCATTAACCTGGTTCCAATTAATAAAATGTCTATACGCAGAACAAGCTCCTGCGTATCGAATCAGATGAGAGACATAAACACCATATGTAGGTGAAAATCGAATATTGCTATATAGATATGGGAAATTGAGGATGGAGAAGCTGAATTAAAGGTGAAGATAACGAACAGTGATCAATCTCTTAACTCCTACAAGCAATACAAAATAGATAGTCGGGCAAACACGGACCCCTGGAAACACCAGAGGTGTATGTAGCAATGTTCCATTATAATTTGCATATGGTGTTTATGTCTCACGATTGATTCGATATATAAAGGCATGTTCTGCATATGATAAGATTTTACATGTAAATTAATTCAAGCTAATAACAAATAACTTGATGTTGCAAGGATTTCATCACTCGAATTTCAAATCAATATATCATAGATTCCATGGTCGTTTTAACGATCTGGTTTGCCAACACAACCTGTCATTGGGTTAAAATCTGTCTGACATGTTTTATACCAATTATTAGGCCGTTCTTTACATCCTGATATTCACTAGGGATTACTCCGTTTATCTGATCAAAAATAGGGCTCAAGGTGGGGGTGACTTGGCAGCAGTAATTTTGTTCCTCCTAGCCACCTAATCCCACTTTTGGTATACCCAAGGGTCCTTGTTTGCCAAACTTATAATCTTATATTCCTTAGAGGAGTTAAAAGATCGATCAATGTTCATTTTCTTATCTTCTTGTCTCTAAAATGTTTTGCTAAAATAAACAAATCAAAAACTTCAAACTTTAAAATCTTGAAAATGGGGATGTCATGGGGAGCGTTGCTTCTTTATTGCATTGGGCCAATTAATCATTTCACGATTACATTCTTTCATTCACTATAAAAAGAATGTATATTATGGAGATATTCTGCATCGTCATAATGGCTGACTTCCTCAATCTAATTAAAATCAGATCCTAGGTTACGCTCACAATCGCTATGATAATATTCTGATAGAAGTCTGATTTTAATTAGATTGCTGACTTCCTTTTAAAACATGAATTAGAATATAAGTATCAGCAATATTTGTATATTTATTTCATTGTCTAGGTGAATAGCTCAACAGGTTAGCACGTCAACTGCCAGCAGTGATTTCGATTTTTTTCAGATTGCTTAATATTCAAACTTCATTGTTTGACTAAATAAAGTAAATTTGAAAGTTTTCGTTTTCAAATATGATTGTGTATATTCTCTACTTTCCATCCATTTCAAATGTTTTTGTTGTAGCATTCCTCCCTAAGAGAATATCAAATTAACGGAATATCTATGTTGCCAAATTAAATGGGACACCCCCTTCCGACAAATGCATGTACACATTTTCATTAACACCACAGACACAAACGTTATCACCTCTTAAATAAACCCTAAAACCATAGCATAAATAGACAAGAGGCCCAAGGGCCTAGAATCGCTCTTCTGATAAATTGTACAACCCCACCATTTCTATTCTTAGCCTCTTAGTATTCTAAATCTTTAGTTAAATCCTAAGAATTCAAAAAAAGTAGGTCAATGTGACCTACTTTTTGGTTTACACATTTTTAGAACCCAAGAAATATCAACTGACAAAGTTTGATGATTTTAAGCCAATTAGTATCTGAATATTGAAATATAGCTGTCAAATTCCAATCGTAGGTCATGGTGACCTACTTTTTGGTCAGCGAACTCCGAACATGCAAGACCCATCAACTGACAAAGTTTGATGACTGTAGGTCAAATAGTATCTGAAATATATAAATATAGACGTCAAATTCCAAAAGTAGGTCAAGGTGACCTACTTTTTCGTCAACACCCTTCAAACATGCAAGACCCAACAACTGACAAAGTTTGATGACTGTAGGTCAAATAGTATCTGAGTTATATAAATATAGCCGTCCAATTCAAAAGTAGGTCAAGGTGACCTACTTTTTGGTCGAAACCCTTTGAACATGCAAGACGCATCAACTGACAAAGTTTGATCACTGTAGGTCAAATAGTATCTGAAATATATAAATATAGCCGTCCAATTCCAAAAGTAGGTCAAGTTGACCTACTTTTTGGTCGAAACCCTTCGAACATGCAAGACCCAACAACTGACAAAGTTTGATGACTGTAGGTTAAATAGTATCTGAAATATATAAATAATGCCGTCCAATTCCAAAAGTAGGTCAAGGTGACCTACTTTTTGGTCGAAACCCTTCGAACATGCAAGACCCATCAACTGACAAAGTTTGATGACTGTAGGTCAAATAGTATCTGAAATATATAAATATAGCCGTCCAATTCCAAAAGTAGGTCAAGGTGACCTACTTTTTGGTCGACACACTCCGTAGACTCAAGATGCATCAACTGTCAAAGTTTGATGATTGTAGGTCAATTAGTGACTGAAATATATAAATATAACTGTCAAATGCCAAAATTAGGTCACAGTGACCTACTTTTTGGTCGATACACTCCGAAGACTCAAGATGCATCAACTGACAAAGTTTGATGATTGTAGGTCAAATAGTGTCTGAAATATAGTAATTTAGCTGTCAAATACCAAAAGTAGGTCACGGTGACCTACTTTTTGGTCGACACAAACCGAAGACTGAAGACGCATCAACTGACAAAGTTTGATGATCCTAGGTTTTACAGTGCCCAAAATATGCATCTAAAATTGAAAATGTGAAATTTGAATATCTGCAGAATTCAAAAAGTAGGTCACTGTGACCTACTTTTTTTATAAATATGTTTCAAGGCCTCAAGATGCATCAACTTACAAGATTTGGTGATTCTAAACCTCTCGGTATTTGAAATAACAACTTAAAATATATCTATAAATGATAAGCCATAAAATTCAGAAAGTAGGTCACGATGACCTATTTTTCAGTTGACGCATTTCAAAATCCCATGATCCACCAACTGACAATTTTTGATGATCATAGGCTTCAAAGTGTCCAAGATATGCATCAAAATTAATTTTAAAATAAATACCTGCAAAATTCAAAAAGTAGGTCACCGTGACCTACTTTTGAGACAACTTGACACAAGGTCCTAAGATGCATCAACTGTCAAAATTTGATGATCCTAGTCCTTATAATGACTAAAATATCAAAGATTTAAGGAAATATAAATTTAGGTCAACTTTGAAGTGACCTTGAGACCACACCCTTTGCCCCAGGGTAATGCCTTGAACAACTTTTAATCTACAACATATCCTCATCCTTATGTGTAAGTTTGGTGATAATCTGCCCAGTGGTTCTTGAGAAGAAGATTTTTTAGCAACCACTACTTTTGTTTGTATTTTCCTGATTATCTCCCCTTGTTAAAGGGTCACATCCCTCTATTTAGTATGTATGAAAGCCCTTGGGCCAATGATACCCTGTAACAAATTTGAAAGAAATTGGCCAAGGGGTTCTTGAGTTATAGCCCTTTTTCTAAAAAGTTTACGCACACCGCACACCGCACAAATGGCCATAGCATTAGCTCTTTGAGCCTTCGGCTCAGAAGAGCTAATAAATGTTCATTACAACCACCCACACACATACTGCCTCTTACAAAAGCAACTTATTGTCTAAACAAATACAAGGTAATCCTGATTTCAACGGATGTCAGATTCTATGAAAATGAGAGACCTTACCTCAATGCACGTTTTCTATATACGCGGTCGTCAAAGGTTTGTTTAAAAAAGATTTCCTTTCGAAAAGGAAGTATTCATTTCAATCTATTTTGTATCGTTTATAGGAGTGGTGTGATTGATCATTGTTCTTCACATTTCATGCATTTGCAAAAAAATCACTTCTTCCGCATTGTACACGTGAATGAACAACCGGAAGTAATAATTTATTATACTGAAAATATGTATTCTAACGCGTTTAATTCAATAGGCTGGCTTGAAACGTCGTAGTTTTAATGTTTTTAATGAATGAAATCTATTTTTTCATAATATACAATATAAGGATACATTCAGTGGTTTATGGATATTTTTAAAAATCAACCGCACTATTTGCCATTTGGATCCCCTTCTAAAAGTACATGGTCCTTCATTAGAATAGATTTGAATTACATTCATCCAATGATACGTTGTGCTAATTTTTGATGAAATTGGTCATGGGGTCTAAAGAAATTGAAAATGTGAAGTTAGCGATGCTAAAGGCAAACGGATTTTAAATTCAAAGCTTATCTCAATTTGGAAATTTTCTTTTAAAATGCTTTAAGATTCCTATAGGATTTAAAATCGTTATTATCCTAGGCACCTGATCCCACCTCTGGTGTGTCCAGGGGTCCGTGTTTGCCCAACTATCTATTTTGTATTGCTTGTAGGAGTTACGAGATTGATCACTGTTCGTTATCTTCACCTTTATAGGAGTCATGAGATTGATAACTGTTCGTTATCTTCACCTTGCATATAGGAGTTATGAGATTGATCAGTGTTCGCTATCTTCACCTTGCATAGATTACATGGGACACAGTATACTGTATGTACAGTAAATTCATTTCGTATTCCTCACCTATTAGTTACCTGTAACAATGGTAGTTCTGGAAAAAACTACGGTAAGTTTCTTTTCTACCATTATGAAATTCTTACACGTGAATTAAATTCTGTTTACATTGATTGGTTGTATCTTGCTTAACGTCTCGCTCGAGAATTTTTCACTCATATGGAGACGTCACCAAGACCGGTGAAGGGCTTCAAATTTATGCCTATGCTCGTCGCTTACGGTCATTGAGCAGTGAGGGTTCTTTAGCGTGCCACACCTTCTGTAACATGGGTCATCCGTTTATAAGGTCATTTCCGAGGACCCGTGACATTCACATCTGATGCCGAGCGTTTGGCGATGGAACTGTCACTACCTGTTTTAACGACTTAGGTCTGTCGCGGCTGGGATTCGAACCCCGGCCTTCCACATTCGGGGTGGACGCTCTAAACTCGGTCACCGCGGCAGTACAAATTCGTTTATTGATTGGACTGTTTCCTTTGCAATTGAATATTAATATACCATATATCACAACAATGTGGGAGGGAGGTCAATATACCATATATCACAACAGTGTGGGAAGGAGGTCAATATACCATATATCACAACAGTGTGGGAGGGAGGTCAATATACCATATATCACAACAATGTGGGAGGGAGGTCAATATACCATATATCACAACAGTGTGGGAAGGAGGTCAATATACCATATATCACAACAGTGTGGGAGGAGGTCAATATACCATATATCACAACAATGTGGGAGGGAGGTCAATATACCATATATCACAACAATGTGGGAGGGAGGTCAATATGCCATATATCACAACAGTGTGGGAAGGAGGTCAATATACCATATATCACAACAATGTGGGAGGGAGGTCAATTGAATATCAATATACCATATATCACAACAATGTGGGAGGGAGGTCAATATACCATATATCACAACAGTGTGGGAAGGAGGTCAATATACCATATATCACAACAATGTGGGAGGGAGGTCAATATACCATATATCACAACAATGTGGAAGGGAGGTCAATGAAACACAAAACTGATCCATGTAGTTTTAACGCAACCCAATATATTTAAGATTTACAGCCTGAAGTATGAAAGTATCAATTTCAATATATATACGCATAAGGAGCTATCATTTTTTCTGACAGAAAATGATTTTGTTCCAAACACAATGTACTTGTTGCAATAAAAATTCATTTCTCTGGCAATCTGATTAAAATCAGCTCCTCGATCAGCTCCTTTATTGAGGAGCTGATTTTAATCAGATTGGTTCCCTTGAAATGTCCTTTATGGAAACCAAACAACAAAAGGAAATCGTTTTGACAAATGAATGGTAACTTTTTCCAGTGGTTCACGAATGCAACAGTCTAGGATTTTGTTCCGAATCAGGCAAATGTTTCGAATAAATCACAATGCCACACATAGATGGAAATAGCAACATCTCACACGTCAACGGGATATATCACCTAATTATCTTCCTTCCTGTGGTGCTTGATGTCACATCCAATGACCATGGCATTCTGTAATAATGAAAATTAATAATAATAATACAGTAATTAACGTCACAGTTTATCAGCACACTCTTTAATATTTGTCATTACTATCCCACTAAGTTATCCACGTGATAGTGTGAACTTAGAAGTCGTAATTCTTAAACAGAGTTCACCATGCTACCTTTAATTACAATTATAATGAGTCACAGATGAGAAAAAATATACTTATTGATTTTCGTACGAAGTAAAGATTTTTAAAGCATATACAAACGATTCAACACACATGATTGATTGATGTTTTCCGCCACACTCAACAATTTTTCAGTTATCTGGTGGCGCCCAGTTTTTATTGGTGGAAGAGAGAACCCAGATACAATGTACCTGGGAAGAGACCACCGACCTTCCGAAAGTACACTGGGAAACTTTCTCACTTACCGGCGCGAGCGGGATTCGAACCCGCACCGACCAGAGATGAGAGGCCGTGTGATTTTGAGCGCGATGCTCTAACCACTCGGCCACGGAGGTCCCGATTCAACACACAAGTCTGAACAACTTACGAAGTGTTCACCATAGTATGAGTAAAATTGTTGACGGACGGACGGACGGACGGACGGACGGACAATGTGATTACTATAGGGCTTCCTGCATTTCATGCGGGGCCCTACTTACCATCGTTAAAGATAAAGTAGGTTATAATTTATATAAGACGCACTAAACTCCAACAACACTACTTAAGATGAAAGTGACCAATTAACCATTTTATGGATAAAAGATCAAGAGACAAAGTATATAAAGCACTAAAAACATTACAAATACAAGCTGTGGAATTTTCGGAATGAGGCGTCCCTTCCTCGGGGCAAAGAAACTAGTTACATGTGAAAAACGAAACAATAAAAAATGCAATATTTCTATGGTAAACTAAATAAGATAAACTACATTACGTTTTTCAAAGTTTTTTGCAATAATATGCACTATGGTTTTGAAGGGGAAAAACCCACAAGCAATTGTTGAGATAGATCACACGAGTTGCAATTGCTTTTTTTGTTTCGAGAATGTAAATAATACCAATAACATTTTTGGATCCTGAGTATTATTACTTAATACAACCTCGCATTGGGTCAAATGCTGTCTGACGTGTTTCATGCCGATTGTTGAGCCGTTCTTGGCACACTGATTTTTACTGCGGATAACTCCGTTTACCTGATCAAGATATAGGGCTCACGGCGGGTGTGACCGGTCAACAGTGGATGCTTACTCCTCCTAGGCGCCTGATCCCACTTCTGGTGTGTCCAGGGGTCCGTGTCTGCCCAACTATCTATTTTGTATTGCTTGTGGGAGTTATGAGATTGATCACTGTTCGTTATCTTCACCTTGTATTAATACATGAGGGATGCATTTGAGACAATTGTTGATGATTAGAGATTGATAAAAAAAATAGTTATCCAATACGTCATCTTATTTAAAAATTCAGAAAGAGGCTCAAGAGTTAGCCTCCTCCTTATACAGATACCGAATCGGAGGATTGCACGTGGTTTATTTTATCTTAAAACTTCTTTATCAGCTTCCAGTATACTTCACTATTTTTTTTATTGCTAATCTTTTTCATAAACAATTCTATGTAGACGTAGCAATTGAAAATCGCGTGTTTTTTCACGTTGTTTAACTGATTAAGAACTTTCCAGTAATTTGGCCAGTCTGAATCACGCTTACTATTAAAAGTTACATTGTATAACAGCAAATTGAACAAAGGTTGATATCTAGATTGAATCTATATAACGGAACATATGGGTATATAACTGTTGTTGTTGTACTAGTACTGTGTATGAAGTCAATCACTTTGGTATATCACTTACTTCAATCAGCTTAACTTCGGCGTTCTGTACTTCTGTAAACCTAACTGGAAAATCCAATCCTTTTCTTCCATAATCTGAAAAGGTTCGAACAAGTTAGAAATCTTAAGGTAAGAAGACATAAAAATTAATATTCAAGTATAAGAAAGGTTATAAAGAAACGTATAGTGTCCTCATCTCAAAGAAAAAATATCCAACTTCTGAAAATGAATCGATTTAAATCGGTATCAACTTCAGCGGGAAAGAGTGGGGGAAACTCTTTATATACAAAACTACGTAAACAAAATTGCAGTAGTTTCATTTCCAAATGCTTCACAGATTACCTGCTTCAAATTACTACCTGAATATATGTGGCATGAAATGAAACGTACAGTAATCAATCAATTAACTCCTACTGTTCGTTATCTTCACCTTTCATAAATACAAAATAGAGAATTGAGCAAACAAGAGCCCCTATATATACCAGAGGTGGAACCAGGTGCCTAGGAGGAGTAAGCATCGATCCGTCACAACCGCCGTGAACCCTATATCTTGATCAGGTAAACGGAGTTATCCGTAGCCAAAAACAGTGTGTCACGAATGGTCTAACCATCGGTATGAAACACGTTAGATAGCATTTGACCCAAATGATATGTTGTAGTGGCAAACTAGATTGTTATAACGTCCATAGAATTTGCGAAATGCTGATTTTGAACGAGAGTGTTAGAACCCCTGTACCATCAACTTGTTTGCCAGTAGCTTGCCTCGATTTAAACACTTATCATACAAAGAACAAGCTCTTGTGTATCGAATCAGTTGAGATACATAAATTCCATATTTATGTTGATAATGGAGTATTGCTAAATAAATATGGGAAGAGCTTGTTCTGCTGTTTTCTGTTTTTAAATCAAACAGGCTACTGACAAACAAGTTGATGGTGCAGGGGTTCCAACAGTCTCGTTTAAAGGCAGCATTTCGCTAATTCTATGGTCGTTATAACGATCTGACGTGTTTCATACCGATTGTTAAGCCATTCTTGGCACACTAATTTTGACTACGGATAACTCCGGTCGACAGGGGATGCTTACTACTCCTAGGCACCTGATCCCTTCCCTGGGAAATCCAGGAGTCCGTGTTTGCCCAACTGTAATTTGTATTGCTTATAAGAGTTATGAGATTGATTACTGTTCGTTATCTTCGCCTTTCATTAATGTCTCTTGTCCAACGTTAAGTTAGCCAGTGGTAAAATGTTGTGATATGTATTATCAGTATTCGCGAATGTAATGGTATCTTCACACTCACGGATTTTTCTTACGGATCCGTACGTATTCCACAAATCCGAAAAAGTATTTATGGACCATTTACGGTTTATTACGAGTTCTTGCGAAGCATTTACGGCACAATTTACGAGTTGTTACGAGTGAAAACGGATAAATACGAACAATTTACGACATTTTACGAGCTTTTCAGGGATTGTTACGAGTCTATTACGGAAATTTACGATTTAGCTTAGCTTTTACATGTAAATTACGACTTGTGAACGTGTTGATAACGTGCCGTTACGAATAGTTAGGAGTTTGTTACGATTGTTTACGTTTTTGACTCAAAAGTGTTCGCAATTGACTTTGTATCATCATTCGACAGCTGACATTACTTGTAACAGCATGTATGTATATTGTATGCAAGATGCGAAACTTCTTTGATGTCTTGATAACTACTGAAAGAAACTGTCAGATTTTGCGTCTTTTATACCTTTCCTTATTCGTAAAGTTTAAGTAGTACTCGTAAAGTAATCGTGTCTATACGTAAAGTGCTCGTAATGACTCTGAACAATCCGTAAAGGGATTGTAACCCGACATGAATGAAATCGTAAATATCACTTAGGCATTCGAAATAATCCGTAAACAACTCGTAAACTATCCGTAACATATCACAAACTAACCGCAAAGATTCGTTAAAAAAAACTATTTACGAGTGTTTTACGGATTCTTACGAGCTGTTTACGTATCCTTGCGACCAGTTTACGATACCTACGGATTGTTACAAGTTATTTACGGAAAATGAAATCCGTGGACAATCGTGAATTTTTTTTTGACATGTCAAAAAATTTGCCACTACTTTCACAGATCCTTCGAGTGTGTGCGAGTTGTGACGAGTTATTAGCGGATACCAACGAGTGATTTACGAATGCTTGCGATTGACTACGAGTCGGAGATCCGTAAGGACTCGTAAGAAAAATCCGTGAGTGTGAAGGTGGTATAACCTCACGTTTTCTGTAATATATTTGCAAAAGTCATAATGATTATGATAACACAGTACACAGGGGATGCTTACTCCTCCTAGGCACCTGATCCCACCTCTGGTGTGTCCAGGGGTCCTTGTTTGCCCAACTATCTATTTTGTATTGCTTGTAGGAGTTATGAGATTGATCACTGTTCGTTATCTTCACCTTGCAGTACTACTTGATACCTTAACTGTGTTATGCAGCAAAGTGAAGATCAGAAATAGTTCACATTAAATCAAAGTCAGAGAGACAGAAACGCAGATAAACGGACAGACATTATTAAAGACAAAATGTGATACAGATATACATGGTTTCCTACCGTTTAGAATTGGTTCAACTGTTACCACAACTGCGCTTCTAAGTATGAAGTCCACTGTCTGTATCTTAAATCATGATCACCGCAATTAAAATATCACATATGAAATATTCTATGAAATGGGCATATGCTTTTGTAACATAGTAATAAATAAATATACTTACATCAAAGCCTTCGATGAACGAATGAATACTCTGTAAATCTGGACTGGAAATTCAAAACAAAATCGTTTTAGTAATATACATGTATTACTTCGTACATGCATAAGTTTCATTTCCATTCAAACAGCATTGAATAGTGCATACATATAACTCAACCAAGCTATGTTTTCTCTGTCGTGAATACTGCAATTTGTTTTACCAATTGTTTTATCAATATATATATCAGAGGTTTTGTAGAGAACTGTAGTAATTAGGGCTGTACGGACCGTGGATATCGGCCTGGATAGCTCAGTGGTTAGAGCACCTGACTAGTAATGCAGGGGTCCCGGGTTTGATTCCCGGTCCAGCCAAAAGATTTTCTCCTCTCTCCTTTAAATACTACATTTGGTGCCGTTGACCACCCCTGGTGATGCAGGTTGGCCTGCCAGGGGTGAAATGAACCTGGGTTGATATTGAAAGATCAATTATAAAAATTATAATTGATCTTAAGGAGGAAGGAAAGAACCGGGGTTGTGTGGGTCTTCGGGGTCGAAGACTAATTGAGGAGGGAGGAATGTAGTAATTAGGGCTAAAAGGACCGTGGTTATCAGCCTGGATATCTCAGTGGTTAGAACACCTGACTAGTGATGCAGGGGTCTCGGGTTCGATTCCCGGTCCAGCCGAAGATTTTCTCCTCTCTCCTATACTACAGAACAAACAAAATCTATTTTTGATGGGAGTTCACATATCCATTACTTTTATGTGTTGGCTGTGTTGAGAATATTCTGTGCTGATGATCATGCAATCAATACAAAATGGATGGTAAAATGTATGGTATAAAATGAAGTCTCGTAAAGCTATTAGTTTTTCATCCGCTTGGAATTTTTTTTTTAAAAATTGGAAAATCACCAATTAGTTAAAGAATGGATGCAGCACAAATTTTCGACTCATTCCGTACAGTACTACCGGTGATATGAGAGAATTTTTATCATATGCAATACACACTTGATCATTTTGCAGTGAGGGCTCGTGTAATGCCGTGTATCAGCTAAGGAATGGTTTATATTTATTTTGAAGTCTCGGGTTTATCATCAATTGTGCTGAAACTCACAATCTACCAATCACAAAGCGAGTATTTTATCAACTTATTTGAACAAATTTGTACACGGCTAATCTGACCCGAATACACAAGGGGTCAAAATGTATCTGTCATGAAATTGAGAATACAAATAAAAGGTGAAGATAACGAACAATGACCAATCTCATAATTACTCCTATAATCATTTCTAGCATGATTACTCAGTAAACAATTGCATTCAAGAAGGAAGTTTATTAAGAAGGTTACAAAAACTCACTCAAATGCGGCAACTTCTCCATGAAATGCAGCACTGTCCATAGATATATTAAAACGCAAATTCACAGTCTAATAAAAACAAGAATAAATAACAAGTTTAAGACTGGGCTATACTCATATGAATTTCTTTCAGGTATTATTCAATAGCTATTTGAATTTTGATGAACCGATTTACTAAGAGAGAATACAAAATAACTGATAACATCTTTGGTAGCGAGACTTGAAGTAAATGTACAATAGCCCTATAAGTGGCGAGAACTGCCTTTGAAATTAGAATATTTTCAACCAAAGAACAATAAAAAGATAATTGATTCATTCATTCGAAATCATTCATCAATATGTGTTTAAGTGTCTATTGGGTTTCAAGAGCGAGTAACATGTATTTGATGACACATATAACTGTAGAATTCACTTGCAATTCATAATAACTGCATGAAAGGTGAAAATAACGAACACCGATCAATCTCATAACTCCTATAAGATATACAAAATAGACAGTTGGAAAACACGGACCCCTGGACACAACAGAGGTAGGATCAGGTGCCTAAGTGGAGTTAGCATCCCCTGTCGACCGGTCACTCCCGCCGTGAACCCTATATTTTCGTCAGGTAAACGAGTTGTCCGTAGCCATATGTTACATTAAAAAGTGAAGACAAAGAACAGTGATCAATCTCATAAATCGTATAAAAAATACAATATTGAGAGTAGGGCAAAGATTTACCTCTGAAAACACTAGAGGTAGGATTTTGTGCTTAAGAGGAGAAATCATCCATGTCGACTGATTGCAATCGCTATCTTGATCAGGTAAATGGAGAAATCAGTAGTCAAAATTAGTATGTAAAGAACGGCCTAATTGGTATGAAACACTTTGGACAGCATGATCGGTTGTATTTGATCATTATAACGACCATGTAAGTTGCGAAATGTTCATTGAAATGAGACTATTGAAGTCACTGTAAGATCAACTTATTTGTGAGTAGCCTGTCTCGACTTAAAAATTGATCATACGCAGAACATCATTTGCAGTACATAAACATCATACGCAGGTGATGGTGGAATATTCGTACATAAATATTAGAAGTCGATTGATTGATTAACTGTTTGGGGTTTAATGGCGATATATCAGCCAATTTACGGCCGTTAATTAATAACATATAGTGCATATTGAATTTCCCTGACAAATCCCAGTGAGCTACCTTTTTCGAAAAACCTGAGAAATGATCTTTAACGTGCCAAGGGGGTTGTTATCCTTGACACAGGGCACTCTATATCGTCGTATAAGACGCACTTAACAGTTGAAAAAAATATATTAACGGATGAAAATATAGCATCATATATATATAAGCAGTTGTATTGTCAAACTGTTCAAATTCTTCTATAAAAATCGGATTATTGTAAAATTGTATTATAATACGATTGCTGATTTTTCTGAGACTTCTTATATTATCAAAAAGTATATTTGTGTGAATGAAAAAAAACCCAGTACTTACATTGTAATAGGATGTGACATATAATTAAAGGACAGTGACACGATATACATTCAGACCCAATTTCTCTTTTAAGTGGGTAAGAATGTCTCAATATGAAAAGACCGATACTAGTCTTGATACAATCACTTGGTCCAGGCATTTTAGTACATGTATGAAGTTGCATGTTTTATTTATTCTGTTTTGAATAGAATGCAAGTTTATATGTGTCACAAAAATCTCAATAGGTTTACCAAAGAGTGTTTACTTATATATTTATGAAATATTCCAAATAAATGTAGGTTATTTTAAGATGTACAAAACTGAAGAGCAGATTTGCCGCTTTGTCTATTCTATTGTTACTATAGACAGCAATACGACTTGGAATCCAGCAGAAGTCAACTATTAGTTTTGTTTCCTTAGATGATAGTGCTGGTTTAAGATATCTAAAATGTATAAATGATCAATATTAATGCTGACTGTAAACAAGACAGGGTGTCTGCGAAAATAAAAAAAAAATGTTTGTCATTCAAAACTATAATGATATAGACAAAAACAAGTTGAATAGCCCTTCTTTGGCGGTACATTTATAAATCATTGCTTCATTCGGGAGCCGTAAAAAGAAAACTTCGTTTGTGATTATTGCAGCAGCAGCGGGAAGTAGGATAATCTGAAGTCACCCCGTTTATGATAAATTTCATGAATAGCATATCCCAATAAGAAGTACATGAGAAGATGTAGAAGACTCTGAGGTGTTCTTTATTTCAAGGGCATTGCGATAAGTCGAATCGACACATGTATGAAAGTAAGTATTGTGAACAGATTGTTCAAATTCTATTTTCCCATTTCTTATGTTTACCACGATTAACTAAGGTATATCTAATGTTCAGCAAACCTTTGAATGTCAGTTGTTGAGCTGTAAGTGAGACACAGCACTTACAACTCTTTATTTTGTAAACAAGCTCCGGTCAAGCTTTTCTTTACATATAGATTGCCTAATAGAAAATATCATGTTTAAAACAAAATGAAATACAATGTATGAGAAACACTAGCAAATAATTGTGTTCAGAATTAAGTTGTAATTTGAAAGAAAAAAAACTCTGCTTTAAACGAAACTTTACCTGGTATGTTTATCCTATGTAAACAAAAACATGACCAGAGCCTTATTAACACAAGAAAGAATTGTGAGCTCTGTATCTCTCTTGGAACTCGTCAACCGACAATTTCTTTTTCTGACAATTAGAAACGTCTTACATATAGTTGAGCATTGTAAACATTACAAATAGAAAAAATAAAATACTAAATCTTTAGCTTAAATCGTGATATAAAAACCTTATATTTGGTGAGGCGCCGAGATCAATAATCGAAACCGTCTTTAAGTGAACTCAATATAAAGTACATGCACATAAGAGAAATTCATATATTGTATCATGATCGAGTGAACTTATTATATCCATTTTCATTGTTCTGTGTCGTAAAACGAGAATTACCACCTCAATATTTTTACAATCCATATATGGCTAATGGGAAAAAATACGAAAATATACTTTTCTGATAAGGCAAATTCTGCTTACCCCAGTTAAATTTGCAAGGAGTGTGGAATTGCCCAGATAAGGGTTCCTGACGTAAACAAACATTACCATTTTCCCCTCTACCACAGCCAGATTTTTTTCAAAGTTCATTTTAGGAACATCCACACTGTATACATCTAGGTCCATGAAACAGTTGGGATATAGCTTTTCTAGCTATGTAATATAAAATTATAATTAGTCAATGCACAATGCTTATACCAAATTTATACCAAAATTTAACACAACATACATGTAGATCAAATCTAACTTACCATCGGTAATAGTCTGCCAACACAAACTCCAGTCGAGCAGGTTGTATTTAAGCCACTTAAAGACCTATTATGGAGCTGTAAGTATCATTTTTCATACACATGTAATAAAATGATATGACAGAGATATGATGTCTTTCATCAAAAGGTGAAGGTAACGAACAGTGATCAATGTCATAACTCCTATAAAGAATACAAACTTAAGAGTAGGGCAAACACATACCCCATGACACACCAGAGGTGGGATTGGGTGCCTAGGAGAAGTAAGTAGCCCATGTTGACCAGCCGTGAGCCCCTATATCTCGATTAGGTAAACGGAGTATAATCCGTAGTCTAAATCAGTGTGCAAAGACTATCTAATTTGGTATGAAACATGCCAGACAGCATTTTACCCAATGACAAATTGTACTGGTAAATCAAATCGCTACAGCGACCATAAAAATTTCCAATTTCTTCACCAGTGAAATAGGAGAATGCCACTAGAGGTTAGACTATATATAGTCTCGATTATCCAGACCACCGTTCTCATCGACGAAGCTTTTTTTGTTGATAGGAAAGCGTTTTGATTATCGGGACTAGTAGTAATGATGTTATTTTTTTATATTTTGTAATGCATGGCATTGTCAACATCATAGTTTGTATTTCTCTCTGTTTAATTGTTTTAATCAATACACTTCATGC
This sequence comes from Ostrea edulis, assembly GCF_947568905.1. Lineage (NCBI taxonomy): Eukaryota > Metazoa > Mollusca > Bivalvia > Ostreida > Ostreidae > Ostrea > Ostrea edulis. The sequence continues at coordinate 93,935,565 of NC_079164.1, read as the reverse complement.
GATCTATTTGTTATCATATCTAAACATTAAATCTAAATCATGTTCATGCATACGTTTTAGCGACTGTCATATTTACATCGAACAACCAACAAGAATGAAAAAGGAAATGGTGAAGATAACGAACAGAGATCATTCTCATGAATATCAATTTTTGTTTCATCTTAGAACTTCAAAATTTATTTTTGTCTTTTACAAGGAATGAGAGAAAAATAACCCATCATGAGGTAATCCTTATAAGTCGAAGGAAATCTTATCCATACTTCGAAGGTTTTGCAAGTTTCGTCCCGCTCCAACCACCGTGGAAATATTTATTCCGTCAAGTGAAATTTCCCTTATCTACATAGATATTCATGAGATATTTTTACGCAAGAAAAAGAATAAAGATCTTAAACTTGGGAAACTTGCCCCAACATGCTCAGCTTTGATTGTGAAGTGAAGCATTCCGTGTAATTGAATTCCTCTGAAGAATGATTCCATTGCATATTTGGACACCCATATATACAGCATTTTAGAATTGTCAGCGTCGAGTGTAACGTTGGCATGGAGAGTTGGGTATTTCTCCATGGTTGAATACCAGTAAACATCGCCCTAAAGAGAATATCAGAACGAATGATTTTCATAAATAGATTCTTAGTCTATTTTTCACCCCTAAGAATTTTTTCAAAACAAGAGGCCCATCGGCCAAATCACTCACCTGAGTCACAATGACCCTGCTGTTTTGATTTTAACAAGAGGATCATGGGCCACATCGCTCACCTGAATCACCTTGGCCCATATCTGAACACTTTCCATATATATTTAAATGTAAAACCTTAGTCCCTATTATGGCCCCAACTACACCTGGAGGCCACGATTTTTGAAAACTTGAATCTACACTACGTCAGAAAGCTTTCATGTAAATGTCAACTTCTTTGGCCTAATGGTTCTTGAGAAGAAGATTTTTAAAGATGTTCCCTATATTTGTAGGTAAAACTTTGACCCGCCACTTGTGGCCCCATCCTACCCCCGAGGGCCATGATTTGAACAAACTTGAATCTGCACTATGTCAGAAAGTTTTTATGTAAAAATCAGCTTTTCTGGCTCAGTAGTTCTTGAGAAGAAGATTTTCCTATATATTTGTATGTAAAACTTTGATCCCCTATTGTGGCCCCATCCATCCCCGGGGTCTATGATTTGAACAAACTTGAATCTGCATTATGTCAGGAAGTTTTCATGTAAAAATCAGCTTTTCTGGCTCAGTGGTTCTTGAGAAGATTTTTAAAGATTTTTCCTATATATTTGTATGTAAAACTTTGATCCCCTATTGTGGCCCCATCCAACCCCTGGGACCCATGATTTGAACAAACTTGAATCTGCATTATGTCAGGAAGCTTTCATGTAAATCTCAGCTTTTCTGACTTAGTGGTTCTTGAGAAGATCTTTCCTATATATTTGTATGTAAAAGTTTGATCCCCTATTGTGGCCCCATCCTACCCCCGGGGGTCCATGATTTGAATAAACTTGAATCTACATTATGTCAGGAACCTTTCATGTAAATCTCAGCTTTTCTGGCTTAGTGGTTATTGAGAAGAAGATTTTTAAAGTTTTTCCCTATATATTTGTATGTAAAACTTTGATCCACCCATGTGGCCCCATCCTACCCCCGGGGGCCATGATTTGAACAAACTTGAATCTACACTATGTCAGAAAGTTTTCATGTAAAAATCAACTTTTCTGGCTTAGTGGTTATTGAGAAGATTTTTAAAGTTTTCCCCTATATATTTGTATGTAAAACTTTGATCCCCTATTGTGGCCCCATCCTACCCCCGGGGGCCATGATTTGAACAAACTCGAATCTACATTATGTCAGGAAGCTTTCATGTAAATCTCAGCTTTTCTGGCTTAGTGGTTATTCAAAAGAAGATTTTTAAAGTTTTTCCCTATATATTTGTATGTAAAACTGTGATCCCCCCTTGTGGCCCCAGCCTACCCCCGGGGTCATGATTTGAACAAACTTGAATCTACACTATGTCAGAAAGTTTTCATGTAAAAATCAGCTTTTCTGGCTTAGTGGTTATTGAGAAGATTTTTAAAGTTTTCCCCTATATATTTGTATGTAAAACTTTGATCCCCCCCTTGTGGCCCCATCCTACCCCCGGGGCCATGATTTGAACAAACTTGAATTTTCACTATATCAGAAAGTTTTCATGTAAAAATCAACTTTTCTGGCTCAGTGGTTCTTGAGAAAAAGATTTTTGAAGATTTTCCCTATATATTTGTATGTAAAACTTTAATCCCCTATTGTGGCCCCATCCAACCCCCGGGGCCCATGATTTGAACAAACTTGAATCTGCATTATGTCAGGAAGCTTTCATGTAAATGTCAACTTCTTTGGCCCAAGGGTTCTTGAGAAGATTTTAAAAGTTTTTCCCTATATATTTGTATGTAAAATTTTGATCTCCCCTTGTGGCCCCATCCTACCCCCCGGGGGCCATGATTTGAACAAACTTGAATCTGCAATATGTCAGGAAGCTTTCGGATAAATTTCAGCTCTTCTGGCCCAGTGGTTCTTGAGAAGAAGATTTTTAAATGACCCTACCCTTTTTTGCATTTTTGTGATTATCTCCCCTTTGAAAGGGACATGGCCCTTCATTTGATAAACTTGAAAGCCCTTCACCCAAGGATGCGTTTTGCCAAGTTTCGTTGAAATTGGCCCTGTGGTTCTGGAGAAGAAGTCGAAAATGTGAAAAGTTTACAGACGGACGGACAGACAGACGGATGATGGACAAAATGTGATCAGAAAAGCTCACTTGAACCTTCGGTTCAGGTGAACTAACAATACATTTTTTCCATCTCCATTCCCATGAAATATTTTGACTCCATATTATAGCCGAACTTAAAGTCACAAATTGGGATGCCTCAATAACAATATTACCAACATAATCATATGCATACTGTCTTGTTAAAGTCACAGATCATTATATAAAATACAATGAGATGTCTTGACGAATTTCATCTTTTGAAAAGGAAGATGGAGTACAAATTGAATTATCAAATATCGATTAAAACCAAGTTCTTTGAAGAACAAAGACATTGTTGTTACAAGCCTTTTCATTTAGAACCGATACATATTCCATGTATAACCTATTTAATTCTTTTATCACTTCTGGTTCATTAAACACAGGAGGATAAATGGTGTGTACTTCTGTTTCAATGTGTTGGATGAAAGGTGAAGACAAAGAACAGTGATCAATCTCATAACTCCTATAAGCAATACAAAATAGAAAAGTTAGGCAAACACGGACCCATGGACAAACCAGAGGTGGGATCAGGTTCCTAGGAGGAGTAAGCATCCCCTGTCGACCGGTCACACCCGTCGTGGGCCCTATATCCTGATCAAGTAACCGGAGTTATCCGTAATCAAAATCAGTGTACCAAGAACGGCCTAACAATCGGTAGGAAACACGTCAGACAGTATTTGACCCAATAATAGGTTGTATTGACGAACTAGATCGTTATAACGACCATAGAATTTGCGAAATGCTGACTTCAATCGAGACTGTTGAAACCCCTGTAGCATCAACTTGTTTGTCAGCAGCTTGCTTCGATTTAAAACCTGACCATACGTAGAACAAACTCTTGCGTATCGAATCAGTTGAGAGATGTAAACACCATATGCAGGTGATAATGGAATATTGCTACATAAATATGGAAAGTTGACGATGGAGAAGCTGAAATCATCCCGTTTGTCATACAGTTGAGTTGTCAGTTTGCCGTTAATGTCTACGTTCAATAAAATGTCTAATTATGAAGCAGAAGTGGACGATACTGTGGTGTCTTTTATTTTGAGCTCACAGGGATATATTGAATGGACATATGAATGAAAGTTGTTATTGTTAATAGACAAAACGTCGTCAATATATCTAAATGTTGAATTGAAGGCCACAGCAAGAGATGTTTTTCTTCTCATGTAGAAATGTTTGAATAAATTCTGATTCATATGAATATAGAAACAGGTCAACAAACAAACGAGCACAATTCGTGCCCATTGGAATTCCAATAGACTGTTGGAAGATCTTATCACCAAAGACCATGAAGATATTGTCAATGAGGAACTCTAGCATATTTTTCATTTCAACTTCAAAGTACTTGAGCGTGAAATAAGAGTGGTGTTTAACAAAGTATTTTTTGATGACTGATCACTAGACATGAATACTTTCGTTTTCCATTTGTGTTGAAGAAGCAACTGTCTATTATGTCAAGAAATTTTGATATTGCTCTTATATTTTATATCCATTCTGACAAGGTGTCAAGCTCTTCTTTATACAAAATTTTATCTAAATCTTAATCATCTCCACTTTAAAAACGGTGTTGCACTTAACTTGAACAAACTTAAATCCTCTTTGACCAAACATGCTTTGTGGCAAGTTTGGTTGAAATCAGCCCTGTGGTTCTGTAAAGGTTGAAAATGGATAAACAAGCGGACGCCAGATAGAAAATGATCAAAATGCTCATTTGAGATTTCAGCTCAGGTAAGCTAATTACGTTTTATTCCAATGAAATAAAGATATAAAAACAGACGTTTGTATACCCGTGAATACGATGAATACCTTGTGATATGTTTCTATGAAGTCTCTGTAATATGTCGGTTCCTTGGACATGTGTATGTCAACCACAAATAGATGTTTTATGTGAGGCATCACTATCAATATAAAGTTGGGTTTCAGTCAGAATAATGAAAGGGGCATATTATCTACTCAAAATAATGAAAATTTGCACCTAATCTATTCAATATAATAAAACCCAGCATTTGTTCTACTCAGAATAATAAGAAATAGCATATATTCTACTCGGGATGATAAAAAATAGCATATATTTTACTCGGAATTTTACTCGGAATGATAGAAAATAGCATATATTCTACTCAAAGTAATGAAAATTGGCATACATTCTACTCAAGATAATAAAATTAGCATACATTCTTCTCAGAATAATGAAAAATAGCATATATTCTACTCAAGATAATGAAAATAAGCATCTACTTTACAGAGGATAATCAATTATCATTAGCATCAATTTCACTTGATCAACACATCGTAAAATACTTACGTTCAATGGTTTGCATTTGTTTGTTCAAAGTGGTTATGACAAAGGACTCTATATGGGTACAAACATCCAGCTGCAGGACGAAATGTGAGGAGAAAATATATTTGTTGTTAATAACTATGTAAATCTCAAAACAAGAAGGTATTAAACTATCGCCTCATCAGACATATCCCCAATCGTCAAATAAAAAAAAACCCATCAGTTGAATATTTGTGCATTAAACCTTTCTTTGTATCAATGGTTAACGAGCCTTTTTTCTAACCATATCATGGGTGTTTTAAAGGATACACTTTAAGAAGTTAAAAGGTGAAGATAACGAACAGTGATCAATGTCACAACTCTTATTAGGAATGCAAAATAAATAGTAGGGCAATCCCGGACCCCTGTGTATACCAGTGGTGGGATCAGGTGCCTAAGAGGAGTAAGCAGCCCCTGTCGACGACGTACTATCTTTAAAATTCAACTTCGGTGAATATTTTTTTTTCAAGAGTAAAAATAACGTATGGAATTCATGTTCCTCATACTTTATTAAAACACATCGTACAAGCCAACATAATTTGCAGACAATTAAACATCCAGGACTGGAGGTTATAAAACATTTACCGTACTCATACTCAAACTCAGCCATATTTGCTTTGAGTACAACTCTGAGCAAGCTCCAAGCATAATCGAAAAATCTCGAGCAAATACATTAAATGTACTCCATTTAAGTATGAGAATAATCATTTAAAAGCCTTATAACTTTCACTTTTGAGAATGAGCACGATTTAGAGCACGGAGTTCAAATTTGAGTATGACAACTTGCTCAAAAAGGTTTTATAACTTAGGGGCCAGATGTATTCCAATTTTTCCACGAATGGTGTTACATCATGGAGTCCTGCAACAAAAGAACCTGCAACATACATGCAGACATGTAACTAGCTCAAAAGTAGCATAACTTTGTGTGATTTAGACAATTCTGTGAACAATTTAAAAGTACAACAATTTAGTGATAGAAATATATGCAAATGAAGTGTAAAAATCTTTATGTAGATCACATCAACGTGTGTGTGTGTGTGTGTGTGCAAAGAGAGAGAATTACTTTTCACGATGATCGGTAACAGTAAAAGCAAAAAATATAATTTTACTACCAGAGGATCTGATTGTTGATTTCAAAATTGGATTTTAAATTTCAATAGAATTTCGCTAAAATATTGTTGGAATTTCATTTTGGTTTAGGATTTCTTTTGAATGTGAATTTATTGTCTGTTGAGTGAGAATCACCTGTGACATTATGTAGCAATGAAGTCTGTAAAAAATGGTTATTTAGGTGGCAAGTTTTTATTTTCACGATAAGTAAAGGAATGACTCAAATTTCCCAATTTGTATTCCCCCAAATCTGAGAACGCCTTCTATCTGAAAAATAGGTCATATCACATGATAAATAAAGAAATGAAATAAACTCACCAATTTTAGATACTTTTTAAGTTGTTCTTTGAAGATCTTTTCAAACTTTGCTTCACCTTGTGTGCATAGCTGCTCTTCTGAGGGGGCGCAATTATCATAACTGATATTCATATCTGACACGGGTATCAAACAGTTTTCTTCACCTTTACATACACTCGAGCTAAAATTACCAGACTTGTTCATTCCTGAAATTATTGATAATTAGTATAATAAGGTATGTATGTTTTACTATGAATGAAACAGAAAAAAATATTCAGCAATTTCAAATGTATATTTAATAAAAGTGCGTAAAAAGCACTAACTTTGAACAACACTTGATACTTAAAAGTGTCGGAACTGTAAAGGGGATAGACATATGAATGGATTATTCCACTACGAAGAATGTGTGCAAAGCGTTGGAAAATCGGACTGGCACGCAGTCTTGTAAACGTTTATGCAAAGTAGTAAATTATCATGTAAAACTACATGTAATAAACAGGGATTTAAGACAGAAATAATACAAAATACGGCTACATTGTTGAGGAAATGCTCAAACGAGTAGATGAAGCTCAGACTCTGGTAAAAGTTTATCTCAGATTCATTCTGGGGAATTCAGTAGAACCTACTGGTGAAGTCAGTAGGTTAGTTGATACATTTACGGTCAAATGCGTCCAGTAAGTGCATCCAGAATTTTTTCTTTTGCTTTCTGTCGGTATCTGATCAATTTGGATCATGATCAATAAGCATTATTATTTTATCCTCCCATTGTTGATTACTGTCGTTGTAATGTGTAACCACTGACAAATCTTTCTTTTGATAGAGGGCTGATGGTTGTTGACCGGTTTGCGAAGGCCTGTTGTTTCTCCTACCTAATTTTCTGGCAGACATCGCAAATGATGAGATAGATGCAGTTTAGTTTTGCGGGAAATATTTCCCAATATTTGGTAACTGCAACCATTAACGTAACTACAAAACATTTCAGTGTTTGAGCTATGTTTGCTTAATTGACATCCGGGTCTGAGCATTTGCTAAAGGGTTATCAAGTCTAGTCCTTATTAACATGCCTTTCAGATTTCAGGGGCACCAGAAGGACGTTGGGGTGTCTTTGAAAAAAAAAATTAACTAATCATTTATTGGCATGCAGAATACTGTTGAGGTTCTAGAGGGGGGGGGGGGTTGAGGTTTCTCTTTGTACTAGAGGAGGGAGTAACCCTATTCTTTTGAAGTTTTAGAGGGGGTGTTTCTCCTTGTACTAGAGGAGGGAGTAACCCTGATCTTTTGGGGTTTTAGAGGGGGTGTTTCTCTTTGTACTAGAAGAGGGAGTAACCTTGTTCTTCTGAGGTTCTAGAGGGAGAGGGTGTTTCCCTTTGTACTAGAGGAGGGAGTAACCCTATTCTTTTGGGGTTTTAGAGGGGGGTATTTCTCCTTGTACTAGAGGAGGGAGTAACCCTGTTCTTTTGAGGTTACTACTGAAGGCGTACGATACAAAACTCTCTCAACTACTCTATCATGCTCACTATGGAAATTTCTAACTTCTAAGAATACTTTCTTTGACAGGCATTTATAAACGGGGAAATGAGTTCAATCTCCACACTAACTCCATCGACCCTCGTTTGTACCTTTTGCCATCCAGCTGTTAACCACCCCATACTGCCAATGGAGTCCCTAAGGTTTTACCCACCCGAATCCGCCGCATCGTCACTACTCCTACTACATTCCAAGAGCAGGTACAAATCCTCAAAACTCTTCTGACCAACACAAGATATGAGTCCTGCAAGGTGATTGTGATTATATTTTGCTTAACGTCTCGCTCGAGAATTTTTCACTGATATGGAGACGTCACCAAGACTGGTGAAGGGCTTCAAATTTAGGCCTATGCTCGGCACTTATGGCCATTGAGCAGTGAGTGTTCTTTAGCATGTCACACCTTCTGTGACACGGGTCATCCGTTTTTAAGGTTATCTCCGAGGACCCATGACATTCACACCTGATGCCGAGCGTTTGTCGATGGAACTGTCACTACCTATTTTAACGACTTAGGCTGCAAGGTAGAATCCACAATTGTTGAGATGTCATGGCATGGCCTGCAGTTCCTTGAATAACTCATTTCAATTGATATTAGATCCATTAATTAATCCACTCAAATGGGGCAATCTATGTCAGCTGGTCAATACGTCTAACTTTATTTAGATTGGTCAATGACTTTAAGGAAATAGACAATTTAGTATAAGATTAACGGTCGACAAACCAATACATGTGTAGTTGTCAAGTAAGATCAAAGGCGGCATTTGATAGTGTATAGTGTATGTGATTCATGTCTTATTGTACATGTAATGTTGTAATACACGATTAAGTTCGGCAAATATCAGACAATGAGAGATATAAGATAGCTGATGAACTTACCAATGTGAACTTTAAAATACCACGGAATATTCATAGTAATGCTACAGTTCTGAACACGACTTCTGAAATGGAAAGACGAGAAAATATTTCTATTCATCCTCATATGTTCTGTTAAAGATAAATTATATTACATTAGAGGAAATTGCTTCTCATGGGATGAATCAAGAAAAAATTATATTATTAGGAATTTTACAAATGGTAATTAGGAGATATAAGACTAAAAGTAGAAGCAGCAATGGCAGTGTCATAATTCTTACGTTACGACTTTTTATCGCATAATGCGATGAGGACATTTTTTTTTTTTTATCTCGTTCGTGAAATTACAACTTAGTATCTTTTAAAATCGATACAGTAAATGTATCATATTGTATTCACGACATACTAACCCGTACTTATAACTTTGTATCGCATAGCTCGTAATTACATAATTACAATCTTAAAAACCCTGATAGGCTTTTGCAAATTTATGTCTTTAAGAGAAATGCATAAAATGACTTCGGTAGGTCCTAATGCTTACAGTACTACTTAATAATCACGTCACTACATTCCCTCTCATACTTACAGTACTACTTAATAATCATGTGACTACATTCCCTCTAATGCTTACAATACTACTTGATAATCACGTGACTACATCCCCTCTAATGCTTACAGTACTACTTAATAATCACGTGACTACATTCCCTCTAATGCTTACAGTACTACTTAATAATCACGTGACTACATTCCCTCTAATGCTTACAGTACTACTTAATAATCACGTGACTACATTCCCTCTAATACTTACAGTACTACTTAATAATCACGTGACTACATCCCCTCTAATACTTACAGTACTACTTAATAATCACGTGACTACATTCCCTCTAATGCTTACAGTACTACTTAATAATCACGTGACTACATTCCCTCTAATACTTACAATACTACTTAATAATCACGTGACTACATCCCCTCTAATACTTACAGTACTACTTAATAATCACGTGACTACATTCCCTCTAATGCTTACAGTACTTCTTAATAATCACGTGACTACATTCCCTCTAATACAAGAAAATAACTAAACCTCTGGTGGCATATGTTGCTCTGGGCAGCTGTCTATGATATAAAACAAGAAAACAGATATGCATTTTTTATTGTATGATTGATTGTATATTGTTTAACGTCCCTCTCGAGAATCTTTCACTTATATAGAGACGTCACCATTGGCGGCGAAGGACTGCAAAATTTAGGCTTATGTTTGGTGCTTATGGTATTTTGAGCAAGGGTGGATCTTTATCATACACCCGCTGTGAGGCGGGACTTCGGTTTTTGCGGTCTCATCTGAAGGACCGCGTCATTTAGTCGCCTTTTACAATAAAGGGTTACTGAGGACATATTCTAACCCAGATCCTCACGGGACTGCACAATTTTTAATACAGAATACTAGTATTGGACAATATTCACATTATATAATATTGTATTTTACCGTTAAACAACATTGCAATGAAAGCTGAAGATAACGAACAGTGATCAATCTAATAACTTCTATGAGGATACAAAATAGAGAATTGGACAATCACGGATCCCTTGAGATACCAGAGGTGGGATCAGGTGCCTAGAAGGCGTAAACATCCCCTGTCTACCGGTCACACCCGACGTGAGCCTTTTATCTTGATCGGGTAAATAGAGCAATCGGTAGTCAAGTCAGTGTGCCAAGAACCGGTAAATTCCACCGAGGGGACAAGATTCCCAGTCTAGGACGAGGATTTCTCGAGTCCTAGAGAGTGAATCTTTTTTCCAGAGGTGGAATTTCTTAATCCCACAAGGATCATTTTCTGATATTCCATTCACAGTTTAGCGCATTGATTTAGGAGCTTTGAGAATATTCAAAACTATAGAAATACTCATTTGAATGCAATTGCAAAAGCTAATTCGTCAGTCAGAAAAAGGCTACCCGAAAATGGCTTACATTTAGTGTAAACTAAAAATCCCAAGGATATCCCTCAGAAAGCTGCATTGTATATAAATGTATCAATTCCATTTGAAGACAACAATATAAAAAAAATTACTACTATATGAACAAGTAAAGATAACAAACAATGATCAATATTATGATTCTCATAAAGAATACAAAATTATGACGACAAACACAGGCTTCTAGCATAACAGAGGTGGGATCGGATGACTAGCAGGAGTAAGCATCCCCTGTTGGCCGGTCACATCCGCCGTAAGCTATATATTTTGATCAGGTTAACGAAGTAATCCGTCGTAAAAATCAGTATGTAAAGAGGGCATAACAATCGGTATGAAACAAATCATATCAGACAGCATTCGATCCAGTGTTATCTTGTGTTTGCAAATTAAATTATCATAATGACCATATAATTCACAAACTTTTCATTTCAAACTTGACTGTCGAAACCCATGTGACATTAAATTACATGTATGTCAGTAGTCTGCCTCCTTTCGAAGTTGATCATACACAGAAGATGCTTTTGCGCATAGAATCAGTGGCGAGACATCAAGAAAATATGAAGCTAATAATATGATATTGCTACACAAATTTGGAATGATGCAGATGAAATATTGTTTAGGATTTGTGAGATTATTTACTGTCGATTGTTTTTATTTTACCATGTTGACAATGTGCACATTTCTTTCCCTGTTGTATGGTTACATGTGAGCTACCTGTCCTTTATGTGTCGGCACTGGACTTTTCCTTCAAACGTTGCTAGGGAATCATGAATCGATATTTTCACACATTTCGATTCCTCTTCTATATCGACAGAAACTTTGAAACTCTCATTGTCCATTTTGGTCATCAAATGCAAGCTGAAACGTCAATAAAAGTGTATATATATTCATGATAAAGGCGAATAAGTATAATAAAGTTAGTGAGGATGTCAACACAAAAAATCCTATTCTTACAAAATACAGACAACATATGTACAATACGAAATACGGTAAGGTTTATATCCACAAAGTTACTTTAGGACTAAGATATCTCCTGTGTCTGTTTTAGGACACATCCTACTTCTAAGTCAGTTTCTCGAAAGATCCTAACTTTAAGACCTTGTCATAAGTTACAAGTCCACTGTTAAGGAGATATACTACACCAGACGATGTAGAGTACCTCCTTAAGGTAGATCGATCCTCGTGTGATGTTATAGATTTATGCAAAAATATTTACCAAATTAAACTTTACGCATGATAGAAATATATCTTTAAGAGGAGATTTATTCACTGGATAAAATAAAAACAAATTGGTCAACTGTTGAAAGTGAAAAGGTTTATAGTTTTCAAAGATAATCAATTATTCATAATACAAAAATGTTGTCAAAGGCAATAAATCTATGTCGGTTTTTCCTCTATGGTATGTCTATTATACAATGGTTTCCCTCATATCCACAAATAATTTATACTTATTTATTACTAAGCAGTTTTTTTTAAACCGTTGACATTAAATGTTTGTTATTTGAACAAGTTTTTATCTATTTTTATTTTCCTGTTTTACGAAAGTGTGTGATTTTCTTATGTTGACTTGTGCATACACTTCTGTTTTTGGTATGTCTGACGTCAATACACATATTTTCTTTGGTTATTAATTAAACTACATGTATATTGAATGGAAATTGATACACCTTTTTCACATTTTCAACCATGGATATTAATAAGTTATATGAAGGTGGAGCTACCTAAAGGCAGTTGAGAAAACAAAGCTTATGAAATACCCTCTACGTATGGTGGTGTTCGTTTTACCTTTCAATGAAATAGTTGACATCGTCAGCAGTTTCATTCACACGTGGAATAGAAAAATTCAATTTGATATCCTTCTTTGACCAGTATTCTGGAAAAGCCGTGTTAGCAGCTGTGGAAATTGGAAATGATAAGTATACATAATTTCAATACTTTATAGGAATTCAATGGCAAACGCACAATCGTTATCAATATTATCAAAAAATTAGAAACGTTTTGTAATGTTTTTGCCATGTGGATTTTTTCTCCATAAATGTCAATGAGTTCTTAATATACCTTAGTACTTTTTTCACACCTTAAACAAAAGAGTGTTGCTTGTTATAAATCACTGTTTAGTAACCACACCCTTGTATTTGATCATTATCAAACGAGTAGTTATCAATGATTGGTAACAACTAAGTACAGGGCGTCACACGTTCTGAACACTGTGTTTCGGTTGACAGAATGGTAGGGAATGTTGACTACCATAAATAAAAAAGTTTGGGTGGCTTTGGCGACCAAGAGAAACAAGAGATCAGAATATCTCTCTCTCTCTCTCTCTCTCTCTCTCTCGTCCTCGTATTTGTTATGCCTCATCACTAACACTTCATCAAAACAGTTTGAAATGTGTACTTACCATCTTGTTTTCGGGCTTCGGTCACTTAGCGACACATCCAGCAATATAACTCATTTAATTCAAAATTTAAAAGAGACAGTGACAGTTTTATATCTATGAATAGATCTGTGTCTGTTAGTTTATTTTCTGTTTTCAAGATCGATTTTAGAAATGATGTCCAAAAATCGCGTGGAAATATTTACTATCATGCCCGAAAATGTCCAGGAGAACAATAATAGTAAGTTTTTTTAAACTTAAATCCATTTCAAAAACTTGTAATAAGGATGAAGATATTCTGAATGTGTAGGGAAAAAACCTAATTCTACTTGAAAACTACGGACATTGTACCCCCGCCTGGTTGTTGAATACAGGTAAACTTCCCTCGAGGGTACTAATTATCAAACCCAGCCAATACAAAATTTCACCACTGAAGATAAATGCTGATGAGCTTGATTTAAGAATAAAAGATACAAAAGAGTTATAATAAATTAATTAGAAATTGGATTTGGTCCCTGTATCACTCGGCATCCAATCTCTTGGTACTAAAGAAAAGTTTACCAACATATAGTTAGTTAGTTAATTAGTTAGTTAGTTAGTTAGTGTGTGTTGGGGTGTGTGTGTGTGTGTGTGGGGTTTTTTTTTTTAAATGATGTTGATTTTTATTTGTGGGGGAGGGGGTTGTATGTAGAACCTTCGTTTGTTGTAAATAATAGTATTAGGACATTGTTTTGTATCAGTTAAATCACTTACCATAAGTAAGTCCTTTCTTGGTTATTCGGAGAATGGCTCCGTATTTATCATCAGACGAACTCTCCGCATTTTGGAACATCAGAGTACACAGTATAACGAAGCAAAAACAATGCATGATTCTGAAAAATAAAAAGTTCAGAAAGGCGACCTGTATACAAGACTGGCGAGTGTTGATTAGTAAAGCTATTCGTATTGTAAGCTTTGTATTTTAAATCATTGAAATATCTGAAGGAAGTGATTAAAAATTTTATGATCGTGATGTACAAATATCAGCATATCACATTCAAAGAATATCAGTCAACAAGTGATCCTGTGTGAATGGAACTGCCATACAATTTTAAGATTTAGTACTTTGATATAAGTCCGGAATTTTAAGATATTATCATAAACTTACAGAATATTTCCTACCTTCACCAAACAGCCAAACATCAAAATTTCCTTGTTTACTGGGGAATTTCTTCCGTATTATAACCCACCCATAGTGTACATTTAGTGCACACCTGCCGGCATATAGATACATCAAATCAAGATATGTATATCATTCTTCATCTAAATATTTTTGTAGATATTTTCAAAATGTTGGCTTTATTATTTTATTTTGAATGGTATTTTTAATACATATTTAAGCCATTAAAAATGTCACGTGGGTACTACTGGCATCAAGGAAGTTTATTTCAGATGTGTGGCAATGAGGTATATAGATAAATAACAATAATTTTTAATCGCTGTGTGTAAGATTGGTTGTTATTATGAAAAACAAAATGAAAGAATAATTCTTAATTGCAAATATTTCTATCGTTAAACTTCTAATGTTGATTTTGTTTAATAACAAAAGGTTTAGCATCCATGACTAAACACTATTTCGAATTTCCTGTCCTATATCATTTAGCATTATGGTGGGTTTTTTTTCTCAATTAATACAACTTTGGGCATTACAGCACATCAGCATTTAAATGTAACAATAAAATAAATACATAGTAAATGATTCTAGTATTTACATCACAACTGTATAAAATCAATTCGAGCAATTGGATTGTCAAAAATAAATGAATAAAGAGAATTTTACGGGAGCCCATAAGTGCAAACCAAATTTAAAAGAATAAGAAAAAAATGCATGTCTATAGAAAACTATACCGAAAAATATAGAAAACTAAATCATTGTGTAAAATACAAGATTGTCAATTAAAAAATGAAGTTATGAGATTATTTGTTTTAAAAGCTCAAACATTCGAAATAAAATCAACCCATATTACTGGTGTAAAACATACTGAAAAATGTCCTGCATACGTCAGACACTCTATTGAGATTTGAGGGGTTCGTTATCTCTGTCTTCATTAGACAATTCTCAAAAGAAAACAGACCATTACCACAAAACCAAAGGATTCAGACCAGTTGGCCTGGGCAATAAATCTCCATATACAGTCTATCTGCACGTGATACTCCGTCCCACACGCCCTCTCCCAACCACAAGTCCTTCCAGCTCCAACTACAATATTGCACCATGCCCCTGCCCCCAATCTAATTAAAATACAGCTTTTGAATATTCTCATCTACATATAGTTTAATGGTGCCAATAGATGTCCGGCTACTTTCGACCAGATTGTCACAACTATATCCCGTTCCCATAATCTTGTGGCAACGTGCCTGATTTCAGACCACGTGACCGGGTTCATTCCACGATTTCGTCACTTGTATTAACGTTCTCTGAACTGCCTTATCTAAATTTCATTTTTTTTTTTATTTAATCAATGACTGTTTAATTAGATAATATAGCCTTTTTTAAATAGCCTTTTATATTCAATGGTTATTTTAGAGAAAATTTTCTCTATTTTAGTTTATAATCACTTTCTTAAAATAATGATTTGATTTTTTATCTACTTACATTTTTAATGTCGTATTTTTTATCTAACATTTGTGTATTCGATAAGCAATTTAGATTTTCATTAAAGAATTCAGTTTTTCATTCAATAGTTTTGAAGTTTATTATTTTAGCTTACATGTTTCTTCTTTAATATCAATAATTTTTTTTTGCACTTATGGGTTTCTGTAAAATTTACTTCCTAGTAAACAAAACGTGTGATTGAATTAGTGTTTACAAACAAAGGAAACAATCGCAGCCGCTTGTGTCTCAATCTATAAATAGTGGGTATATATAAATATGTAAATAAACTAACAATAGTTAACTTACATATGTATATATACACGCCCACTCTTTATATTTCATGACCCAAATGCCTGTGGAAACAATATGGCGACGTAAACATCTACTTTCTTTTTAGGAGATATATCACCATGCAGCCAGTGTGTTTGATGTCAGTGCTGTGTATATTTGTGACGTTTGGCGAGTGTAAAACACCGGGACTTCAGACCAGGATTACAGAAAAGGCACTTAATTACGGTAAGTTTAATCCAGGGAAACCCCTGGTTATGTTTTATTTACATTTGATTGTACATTAACTACCAAGTTTAAGTTTTGAAATAAGTTAATTACAATAAATCTATAAATCATGCACTCAAAATTGTAACATTTCCCAAAGTGCTTTTTGGTGCTATGATTTTGTTCATTAGGAGGATATTACAGAGTTTAACTCTTTTTGAATATCATTAGCCTATAACATGCTTTATACATATACATGTATATAATTTGACAGCTACCAATGTTGCATTGGAGAAATTATCCAAACAGGTGACCGGTCAGCTTATACCGGATCAACATGGCAGTTCTGGGGACGTCAAGTTCGACATCACGGGGTACAATAAAACAGCTGATCTTTCCACTGGGCCATCACAAAGACTAGACAATATACTCATACCTTGCTATATAATAATACCTCTACATAGCACAGTTAATGAATATCGTATTTATAGGCGTCTAGACCCTTTGGATACTTTGTATAGATTATTACTAAATATACTTTTTGAACACAGCTTAGCTAAAGATTGATAATGTAATGCTTCATCATTCATAAAAATAAATCAATACACATCTGCTCTATCCATGGGGAAATAATAGTGTTAATCCCCTTTATAAATATCTCAAAGAAAATATATATAATTACAAATACCTGTAGTAGAAAACAAGAATTGATACATTTTACCTTATCATAATAATA
The DNA here is from genome assembly GCF_947568905.1 of Ostrea edulis. Taxonomy (NCBI): domain Eukaryota; kingdom Metazoa; phylum Mollusca; class Bivalvia; order Ostreida; family Ostreidae; genus Ostrea; species Ostrea edulis. Next base: position 93,918,453 of record NC_079164.1, on the reverse strand, counting down.
ATCTGTCTCCATGGTGACGAGCTATTACCATGGTTTTTTTTCCCCAGTATATATCGTGTTTCTAAATCTGAGCAATTGCCATGGTTTCTTTCAGTAAATAATGTGTTTCCAAGTGACACTCTAGATCTGAGTAATTGCCATAGTTTCTTTCAGTAAATAATCTGTTTCTAAGTGACGCTCTAAATCTGAGTAATTGCCATGGTTTCTTTCAGTAAATAATGTGTTTCCAAGTGACACTCTAGATCTGAGTAATTGCCATGGTTTCTTTCAGAATGAAGGTGACTGATTTCAACAAACCTAACAGTAAAGTTTCTATGATCCAAAATGTTGGCCTGGCGTGGATTACCAGTGGAACCAGCTTGTCTGTCCATGGCAATTTTAAATACAAATATAGAAAAGGAATGTAAGCATTGTTTCTTCTTTTAATTGATTTGTATGCCATGTTATCAGGCGAATTAATGTTGTTGTTTGTTTGTTTTTAAATACTTTTAGCATTTAATATATATATATATATATATATATATATATATATATATATATATATATATTCTATTTTCATCCCGACCCGACCACGATACAAACTCTCTACACCATCGTCAGTAAACACGCGTTACAACGAAACCACCATTTTTATCATTCAGTACAACAGTGTATCACTCTTGTTACCAATGTAGATTATTGATACTTGTCGTTTTTTGGTGGTGTGTGTTATTTGTTTATGTAATATATGTCTCTTGATAAAGACGCCAGTTGCGTAGAAAATTTGAGTTTTAAATAACTACCAACAGTGTCGTGGCCTTTTCAGTGCTTATATATATATATACTTTTAGCATTTGATATTTCTTCTCTATTTCTTTTCAAGCCACATGTAGCATAACTGTAAAGTATAGAAATTCAAACTTATGACTCCTAACTGCACAGTAATCATCAATCCAATCATTAAAAACGTAATTTTACAAGAATTCAATTTCAACGTTAGCATCAAGATTTCTGACTCTGGAAGTTTTGACTTGAAGACTAGAGGTATTGATTTCCACATCAAGATAGAAATCGGTAAGTGGCAAATACTATTCATATAGCTTTACTTTTTATTTTATTGTCGGAATTTTGTTGAGTTCAACAACTTTATAATATCCACACAATGCTGAAATATAACACAATTGACGCAAAATTATCAGTTACGACTTTGCTTGCAACGATTAATATTACCAAGCAATGCTTATATGTATGCTGGAAACTTCTCCGTCAGAATATAATTCATTAAATAACGCTGGTACTCAGGTACACGATGATTATCGTCTTTCCCGAATTCAAACAAAGTCATCTTCTTAAAATCCTTTAGAAATATCTGAATTAACATTAAAGAAAGGAAAACTTATAGCAATATCTGAATTAACATTAAAGAAGGGAGTCCCAATCGTCCTATCGCCTGCAGTTACTGAAAACAATTATAAACCTCTTTTTCATCAATCGCTTGTATTTCGTAAAACAAAGATTAATTTGATGTGAACGAAAGAACATATTTTATGAAATTGTTAATTTTTCATGATGGAATACTCATTTAAAAGGAATGGATAAACACGGACGTCCCACGATGAGATCTGTGGATTGTAGCTGTAGTGTAGCCTCAGCGGACATCAGGTTCCATGGCGGCGCTGCATGGATTTACAACATGTTCTCTGGAATGCTTGAAGGCAAACTGAAAGATGTGGTTGGTGGAGGCAATGGGATTGTAAGGGGAATATTGATAATCAATACATATCTAAATCATTTTTATCATATTCAAGATATACACATAATTCAAATGTACCTTTTCAGCTGCAGTGAAAAACAATGACACCACAATAAATCTGTGTTTTGTTTCAGCTTTGTAAACAGCTAAATACCCTTGTAAATGTAAACGGTGTAAAGACCTTGGAGAAACTGCCAGGTATAGTATCCCTTTTCAGTTGAAATGTCAGATTTTAATATATATTTAACAAACTTTACTCTGTCCACATATCTCACACGTGCACTGTAGCAAGGCTCATTCAATTATACGATAACATTATTTATTTATTCTTTGTCTATTGTCTATTTATATTTTATACATATACAACATTCAATATTGTTTGCAATTATGTAGACACAGCAAATACAGTTTTAATTGAATATCTGAAAATACTGATGGCAGTATGGAGACTTTAGGGAAATATCTATTTGAAAAATGTTCAATGTGTATATCACTAACACACTTGTTCAATGTATGCTGAACAGTTGTTTTCCGCCCTCTATATTTCAGTAACTGTGGATATTGCGAAGGAATTTACTGGATTACAGATTCTTGTCAGGGCCTTCATTCCAACCCACGTTTATGGAGACGTACCATAGGGTATGTGCGGGTACCTGTAAAGTGCGAAACGAAATCGAAACGAAACGAAATATACCGAAACAAAACGAAATCTACCGAAACGAAACCGACCGAAACGAAACAGATTGTATAACCGAACTCTTTTAATCATAATAATTAAAAATGGTATCAAATCTTAGGCCCCTGTGAAAGTTAAATTACCACATATAAATAAAATTCGCCTCCCCTTCTAAAAATGATGTAGGATTTCGGCTTGACTGATACAAAGTTTAAAAAGTTGGAAAGGGGGAGGGGGAGTAAGCACAAAGTACATATCGGAAGTTGATTAAATTCCATGTGCAGTTAGTTTCGGATCCATAAGTTTCAGAACGGAAGGTTACAATTTCAGAGGTCTGAGGAAACACACTAAACGAAGGGTGGGGTCGCCGGCGGTGGATCCGCCTTTGGATATAGATACATTATTTGAAGAAGCTGGTGTCTGAGAAAGTTGAAAGCAGGAAGAATTCTTAACCCCTTATTTTATCTCTAACTGCTGAGGTGCGAGTACTTACAATAATGGAAAAACATTAAATAGTATACCATATTATATGAATACAATTCGGAAAGCTATACATGCATATGCATGTATTATTAAAATTATTATTGATATGTAGTGAGTCTAAAGATAACTCTATACATTTAGGATGATGCTAAGACGGGGAATTGAAAATGGGACGGAAAACGGAAATGTGTTATGCAATAATATCAGGAGGAGGTCAGCATCTTGTAAAATCGAAAGGCTTATGAACAAGGGAAGCATAAATTACAAAGAGAACAGGAGGCCATACTTAGAATCCACCGTTTGATATACGATATACAAATACACAATATTCACATGTATACATAGATTTGTCTTTAGAGCAAAAAATACTGAAACATGTATTATGCCCAAAGGTGGATCCAACACCGGCGACCCCACCCTCGTTTAGTGTGTTTCCCCAGACCTCTGACTTATGAGACTGTTACCCTCCGTTCTGAAATTTATGGACCAAAACTATAATTACACATGATATTTAATCAACTTCGGATATGTACTTTGTGCTTAATCACCCCCCCCCCCCCCCTTCCAACTTTTAAAACTTTGTATCAGTCAAGGCGAAAGCCTACATCAAAGGGGAGGCGAATTTTAATTATATGTGGTAACGTTCACAGGGGCCTAAGATACCGTTTTTAATTATTATAATTAAAAGAGTTCGGTTATATAATGTTTCGTTTCGTTTCGGTAGGTTTCGTTTCGGTGGGTTTCGTTTGGTTTCGGTAGATTTCGTTTCGTTTCGGTAGATTTCGTTTCGATTTCGTTTCGCACTTTACAGGTACCCGGGTATGTGCATGTAAAAGTAGAAATTAATTATTTTTCTTTTTTGAAAAAAAAAAATTGCACATTACTGGTCAGAAATCCGAGTCTAGGTCAAATTGTGTCACGACATTTTCATACGTATTTTTATCGTCTTCCAAGGAAGCTGAAGTATTTTAGTGTCTTCGGACTATGCACTTCCTCTCCTTTGTGATTGGTAGAAAATGCATGATGTGAAAATTTTGCTTTTCACTGTTTCCTTTCAAGGTTGAGAGAAAACAATGCTTTCTATGTCATACTTGAAAAAGTATTATACAGTAGTTTCTAGCAGGTGTTTTTAAAACCTTTATCAAATATGAGATTTACCATTTTAGAAAAGGTTGATTGTATGATCATTTAAAAAAAAAAGGTGCTATAGATACATGTATTTAATTGATGCATATCATACATTTATATCGGTTTATTGTATAAGGTTGTTCCTAATTAAAGAGGACAAGCTTGGTTAAAAAAGCTATACTTATTCATTGAATTAAGAATCATTCTCGGATTACCGTGACTGTTCTAAACCAGGACTCCTTGAATTTCACGAATGATGAAATACGTCACAAAAGCCAAAACATAGTTAACTTCAATCACCCCCTAGCAACAGATTCTGTCTGTGTGTACCCGTTTCAAGTAAAGACACGGTAAAAATGCGTTCTTCGTCGTATAAAATAACACGTGGTGAGTAGTGTGACGTATTTCCCATCCGCTGAATTTAGCGAGTCCACTGCTCAGAACGGTTATTCTAAAATGATTGTAATGGTGTTAGTTTATGTGTGTTGTGAACTGCGAAATGCAGTGTGATGTCTTCCAAATCACTCATTTGGATTACAAATTCAAAAATGGTTGCAATACCATGTATATATAAGAATATATCAAAGTAATAATATTATCTTTATGTCTATATAGGGAGAAGTGTATTGGGAGGCCAGTATTAGGGAGGCACCATTTTCCGCCCCACCTCTTTTAAAATCATCTGACACGTCTAGAATGATGTATATATGGCTGTCGGATTATTTGTTCAATTCCATGTCTTACAATGCATACAAATACGACAAACTTCAGTACAATGTTACAAGCAAAGATGTAAGTACCACTACCGAATATCGGAATGTAAAGTATGATTAACAAATTATCACACATGAGAAAGAGGTAGATAACGATCAATAAGTCTTATAAAAAATTATAAATCGAGAACAGGGCAAACACGTATCTCTGGAAACATCAGGGGTGAAATCAGATACCGAGGAGGAGTAAGGGCCCCTGTTGACCGGTCACACCTGCCTTGCACCCTCCATACTCAAAATCAATATATATAGCGGCTTAGCAATTGATATGAAACACTTCGGACAGTATTCGACCTAAAGACAAGTCATTACAATGACCTCTGATTTCAAATGATTTGTCAGTAGTCTGCTTCGGTTTAAAAATTGATTATGTGCAGAACATGTTCTCGCATATCGAATCATTTGGGATACATGAATACCAGAATGCAGATGATAAAATGACGGAGAAGCTCGGGTCATGTCGTTTGTTGTAAAGTTGAGTTGCTTCATGTAGTTCATGCTATTAAAATTAAAGTACAGTGTATATGGATATCCAAGATTAAACAACTGTGGTTAATGTACACATGTATGTGTCCCAATTCTCATAAAGAAATATCTTGCTACTTTCAACCTATACGCATATTTTCAAACATGTTTTGTTGTAGTATATGTAACTAGTATACATTTCACAGCTTCCATCGGGCGTACTCAATACAACGTGTCCCAAATCAACATGCATTGGAAAATTGATCCCTGAAGTAAGCGACATTTTTATGCTTCCATGAAATTAGAATTTTAAAATGGCTTAGTACTGTAAAGTACTGATGTTGATATTCCTCAACCTCCTGCTGTCCTCTTTACTGGCAGTTTGTTCATTAAGGATACGCTTTCTTTGTATTTAGATTGGTAAAACATTCCCAAATACCGACGTAAAGTTACTCATGAAGGCCTCGGTTATGCCGAACACGACAGTTGTCAATAATGCTACTGTGGTGAATGCCTCCGGGGACATCCTTTTCTTTGCTAGATACCCCGGTGCAAAGAACAGCACCTATTTCTTAACGCTGTCGGCAGTGAGTATAGCTGGTTTTTATTTTATTATCTATTACATAACAGATATAACTTCGAGGATTTTCAGATTCATTCATTTTACACAGGGTTGTACTGTTCTATAACTGTTTAAATTGTAGACGATGTCAACAACAGTCTCCTTCATGATACAAAACCAGAAAGTACATGCCAAAGTTCTCAAGTTACCGTAAGTCTACTTGGTGTAAAAGTTGCTGTATGTATACTAGACGATAAAGTTACTACCATAAGTATACTGGACGCTAAAGTTACCGTAAGTCTACTTAACGTTAAAGTTACCGTAAGTCTATTTGACGTTATAGTTACCGTAAGTCCATTTGACATTATAGTTACCATAAGTCTACTTGACATTAAAGTTACCGTAAGTCTACTTGACGTTAAAGTTACCGTAAGTCTACTTGACGTTAAAGTTACCGTAAATCTACTTGACGTTAAAGTTACCGTAAATCTACTTGACATTAAAGTTACCGTAAGTCTACTTGACGTTAAAGTTACCGTAAATCTACTTGACGTTAAAGTTACCGTAAATCTACTTGACATTAAAGTTACCGTAAGTCTACTTGACGTTAAAGTTACCGTAAGTCTACTTGACGTTAAAGTTACCGTAAATCTACTTGACATCAAAGTTATCGTAAGTCTACTTGACGTTAAAGTTACTGTAAGTATGCTAGACGTTAAAGTTACTGTAAGTATACTAGACGTTAAAGTTCCCGTAAATCTACTTGAAGTTAATGTTACCGTAAATGTACTTGACGTTAGAGTTACCATAAATCTACTTGACGTTATTGTTACCGTAAATGTACTTGACGTTAGAGTTACCGTAAATCTACTTGACGTTAGAGTTACCGTAAATCTACTTAACGTTAAAGTTACCGTAAATCTACTTGACGTTAGAGTTACCGTAAATCTACTTGATGTTAAAATTATCATAAGTATGATTGCCGTTGAACTTGTTTGTTTGTTGTTTAACGTATCATTCGGAAATTTTTCTTTCATAGAGAGACGTTACCAGATGATCCTGTTTATTTGTTCGTACAGTGTATTGTCAAAACATTTTTCGTTAAGTTTTTAAATAATGATTTTCCTTTTACAGAGTAACTGTGAAAGTGAAAGATTCCAAAATCGGCCAACTGTCAGTAAGTACAAAATCGACCTCTATGGAGCATAGAGGCATATCAGTGCCACAATTTTATTTTAAAATTATTGTTAAAAAGTAACACGATTTGGTCAAGTACATGTAGATTAAAGGTTCCCGTGTGTATACTTTGGGCCTCACCATGTTGAATTTTATTTCATTGATGTGGAATACTAGATCAAAATAAAAAAAGAATACAAATTATAAACCAATTGTTAAAACAAAATTGTAGAATGAAAATTAGCTGCAGAACTGTAGCTTCCTGAGAAAATATCGAGGGGAGATTAGTTCTGTCCCAATATTTTCTCAGAGAGCTCAGTTCTGCAGCTAAATGGAAATGAAAAATAGAAACAGAATTATGTTAATATAAGATTGTAAAAACAAAAATATATAATTCAAATAAAAACAAAATCAAAAGTGTTAAAATACGATTGCAAACAAAAATGTGGATATCTAAGATTTGCTTTGGTAAAGGTTTGAAAGTTTTTGTTGCAATTCTTCACAGAAGTGACCCACGCACTGATATGAAACATAAATATTATATTTCTGTTTCAGCCTCAGGCATTAAATTTCATCACCAATAGTGTTGTGTCTGTGTTTGTCGAGCCTAAACTAAACGGTAAGTCGTCTTTTTAGAAAATTTGCATTCCACTGCAGACTGAAATGTGGCATATCTAAATTGTGTAAATTTCTTATGCTGTGTTGAACATTATATAAAAACGACTAAATGCTGAATTGTAAAATTAAAAAAATCTTAATATGCACGTATGATTATAGTTTTGTGTATTGCCGGCGCATTCACTTCGTCTTGATTCATGCTAGCTGCAGAACTGTAGCTCTCTGAAAAAATATTTTGACATAACAGAGAGCTACAGAGCCACCCCTTATAAAAACCTTCGATTTACGGCGCACAAGAAGTTGTGCACGGTTGCGGCCTTATATCGTTGTATTCTTGACTAGCTGTTTCATATATTTAACATCAAAAAATTCTTAACATATTTTCCTACTATACTTGTGTCTAAACATACTTTCAAATATTCATTAAAGCCCCTTACGACCTGAAAACTCTCAGCTTCAAATGATTTCGTTTATTGACGTAGCCATGTTAGGTAGCCGGGTCAATTCGTACCCTGTTGTTGTTGGTATATATTCATAAAATTCGTTATATGTTATGTATTCGCTCTTCATTTATCATCAATACAAATAATTTATAGAAATTAAAAAAATAAAGTTTTTCTAAAGGTAAAATAAGCTCTTGATTCATGAAAATTCTACTAAAGTCCTTAACACTCGTATGGCAGGGATGGAGACCGAACCAGACTAATGAAAGCCGCATTGCCGTGAGTTTAGCTATTAGAATAATTATTATTTAAAGGCACTAGGATGATACATTATTTGAAATATTTAGCTAAAATATTTGTGGGGATATGAATTCACATCTAGACGTTATTGTGCAAGTATGGAAATTAACCAGGATTCGAATTGACCCGGCTACCTAACATGGCTATGTCAATAAACGAAATCATTTGAAGCTGGGAGTTTTCAGGTCGTATGGGGCTTTAATGAATATTTGAAGGTATGTTTAGACACAAGTATAGTAGGAAAATATGTTTAGAATTTTTTTATGTTAAATATATGAAACAGCAACTCAAGAATACAACGATATAAGGCCTCAACCGTGCGCAACTTTTTGTGCGCCGTAAATCGAAGGTTTTTATAAGGGGTGGCTCTGTAGCTCTCTGTTATGTCAAAATATTTTTTCAGAGAGCTACAGTTCTGCAGCTAGATTCATGCAATTAGTCTCAGTTTATCAATTATATCGAAATCGTTTATAACATGGTCCACGAGGATAATAGATAATATGCCTGCAGAAACATACATTTCTGGTTACAGATACAAGATATACAAGTTCAGAGTTTAAAAAATAGAGGGGGCTGTAAGCATAAAAGTCATGGAGGCCAGGCTAAATAATCATGATGATAAATCGGTGACTTAAGATTTGGGTTTTGACATAAGATCGGAAAACTTAAGACCAAACGGTCTTACAAAATAATATTTGCTAACATAGTTCTTTTGTATGTGTGTAGATATTCAATTTATTGAATTTAATTTAACCTGCTATATTTCCCGTCTCACCAGTGGCGGATTCCTGGATCCGCCCCTGCTCACATTGTGAGAGATGAGTACGTTATCCAGAGCAACCTTCACAACTACTTTCCCTAGCTATGATTTCATTTTATTTGATATTCCTGGCAAGTTTTGAAATTGACCATATTGTACGATTTTTAAAAAACTAATGCCCATTGCTTTGCAGAACTAGGAAGAGCAGGATTTCCTCTACCTGTCATCGATTCTGTACATTTCATTAATACACAATTGACTGTTGCCAAGGTATGTATAATATGTAAACGTGATTTCTAATTTTTATGATAAATTCTGCAGTTGTCATTTCCCAAAAGAGGAAAAAAGGCAACGAAGTCAATGTAAATACAAACTTCAAACAAATTGTGCTGAGTTCGTCCTTAATCCTGTGATGGTTATTATTATTTCTTAAAACGAAAGATTTGACACATACACAAGAGTTTGTGCATTATACACAAACTATCATTTAATATGACGCAGTCACGTGCAGGAAACTCTATGGAAACGTACATTCGTGCTTGTTATAGAATATATAAAAATCTGCATAAAATTACTCGTCATGTTCTCTTATGCAAAAGCGGGTGCACTTGTGTTTTGTTTTGAATAAAAGATTAGGACATTTTTGTTTCATAGCTTAAAAACGAAGAGTCCAATGATATGTCAATGCACCAATGCTATATATATTTCTTCGTATACATTGTTGCATTTCTTTTTGTAGGACACCCTTTTGATTGCAACGGACCTGAAGTATAGCGGCTGAAAAGTTTTTGTATTTTCTAAAAGGACTCAAAGATTGAATTTCTGACAGGGACACAAAATTGTACAAAGATTATGTTTGCATTTACAGTTTGTTCTTTATATCTATACATTTATTTATATATTTTTTACACTTACCAGTCGCGGTAGACTAGTGGTTAGGGCGTTCGATTTGGAACCGGAAGTCCCGGGTTCAATCCCGGAACTGCGTCAGACAGAAGACGTTTAAAGCTAACTGGGATATTGACTATTCCTCCACCAAGCACCCTACATTAAATTATACGATTTGTTGTTGTTGTTGTTGGTTTTTGGTTGTTGGGTTTTTTTTTGGGGGGGGGGGGTATTCTTTTGTTTTATATCACCTTAAAAATTGAGATCACATGCCACAGTAGGCATTTAAAGACCCTTCATTGTTACGGTCATGTATACAAGTGTACATGTATATGTAGGTCAAAAACTGGTGGCTCTTGACCTAAAAGTTTGTGACGTCTCTTCAAGTGTGGAAAGTTTACAGATGGGGCGTAAAGCAATTTTTAAACAAAACTTGTGTATCTGCCTACGATTTCCGTAACAGTATTGACGTTCAGGCAGTAAATGACATTGAGAATTATCCACTAGGTCTAGTATCTGTTAAGCCGATTTTACCAAGGTAGCAAATTACATATATATATATATTAAAAGAAATAGAATAAACAGTACACAAAGTTAAAAATTTAACGCAAGCGCTTTCATTTTATAATCCTCAGGCGTTACATTTTAAAATAGTTTGAGGATTATAAAATGAAAGCGCTTGCGTTAAATTTTTAACTTTGTGTACTGTTTATTCTATTTCTTTTAATATTTTATACCAGACACTGTGATTTTTTTTAAAAACACAATTTGGAGATATATATATATATATATATATATATATACACATGTATATATATATATATATATATATATATATATATATATATATATGTAATGTGTTTATGAGCTCAGCCAGAGAAATATTTGGAGTTACAAAATATGTACAGACATCGAAAAAATAAACCCTGGTTAATAGAGAATGTAGAGCTGCAAGGAGAAAATTTTATTCAGCGAAACGACTTCATAATAGGCACACGACAATAGAAAACAAAGACAATCTTAAAAGCTATAAACCTATAATGGATAAATGTCTGAAACAGCACGTAAACTTTCTGAACTGCGCTCCACGAGGAAATTAGAAAATGAACGCATGCTTCCATTGTCTCTATACTTCTCCGATATAATATCATACAACCTTGATGTTTGTCCTGGTTGTGGTGTATAAGTGATGAATTAATCTAAGAAATAGATTTCGTCTTCGAAAATGCATGAGGAGATGGACGGCGATGCTCTGCGCCAGCATATTTCGGGAAGCGCGTTGGCGCTTCATGAAAAGTGTATGCTGGCGTGAAGCGTTGCTGTTCACACCCCCATGTATTTCATATTTTACAGAGAACGGCTCTTAAATGTAAATGTTGATTGGTAAGGTCAATACTACATGTAATTACCAAATTTTTCCAATGTTTAAACGGTCTGCTACATACGAAATAGTTCCATTCAAGTTATTTTCTTCAATCTCAATTTAAGGGCACCTCACAATCGTGTTCTTTTGTAAACAATACTGTAAAATGACGGAAGAACGTGAGGATGCACCATTACAAAATTCAGTATCATTTATAGGTCTTTAATTCCCGCCATTGTGTTTTTATTTCTTACACAATTTCAACATTTCGACAGCATTTAGTTAACAACAGAAAGAGGTGACGAACGACTCGTGGCCGTGTCCGGTCTGCAGATGAGAAGCTACAATGTGTACAAGTGACTTATCCTGTCCAATGTGCTATTTAAATGCTTATGGTCACAGAGGTCACAGTCTGTTGCACACGGTTTGTAAATAATAACACAAAATGGCGATGTAGTTTGTCGTGGATAGAGACCCGAGTATCGCGAAATGAGGACTGTGTGTTTCCTTACAGGTTTGTACATCGTTGTGGCGTCAATAGACTGTAAAACGCCGGGGTTACAGGCCAGAATTACCAACAAAGGACTCAATTATGGTATGCTAAATCTCTCTCTCTTTCTCTCATACACAACACACACACACACACACACACACACACACACATATGTATGTTGTTAGAACTTGTTCCCAATCCTTTCGATTACATCAATGAAATATGTTCAAACAAAATACTTATTTACAGAGAGAGATGTATATATAATTTCCAATTTTTAAAATTAAAAACAGGGATTATAGAGCAGGATTACCAACAAAGGGCTCAATTATATGTTGTCAACTATCCCTCCCCATCTCTCTCTCTCTATCTCTCTTTCTCTCACATGTACAGAGAACGAGAGATAAATTTCCAAAAATTCTATAAAAAGAAAAACAAAACCACCGGGATTATAGATCAGGATTACAAACAAAGGACGGATAGAGAGAGATAATTAAACAAATGTTTACCATCTCCAGATATGTCTCTGCTTCCAGTTATAAATAAGAACAACTATATCAATACACTGAACTTCCGCGCTTGCAGTGTATACACAATACAATTTGTCAACTAGGAGTTTGTGTCAAAATACATGTAGTATAAATAATATGTAACTTAATGTAATGTATGATAATTCATGATAGCATATTATATGACATGACAATCTGATATTCATTTGAATTTAATCGGCAGTCTATTTCTGATCTTTCTTTTACTGACAGCCACAGAAGTTGCTCTGGACATCCTCACAAAACAAGTGACCGGCCTACAGATTCCAGATCAACATGGCGCCACTGGGGATGTGTCCTACGACCTCACTGGGTAAATGTCTGCCTCTCTGAATTTTACACTGTCCTACGACCTCACTGGGTAAATGTCTGCCTCGTTGAATTTTACACACAAGAATTTGACAATGAGGATGGTTAGCATTTGGAAGCACTAATTATTTTTATGAAAACGTCTGAATGACAAAGTATATAATCTCTACATTCCTACACAGTCACACCCAGCCTCGTTGCTAGCCCAGGGAGCTCTCGTGTTCTCTCTAAGTTCTTTGATCCGCTTCTATCTCCGGTAGAGATTAGAGACACATGTCGAAATCCTTGGTTAGCGAAGATGCTTTTTCATACCTTGAACACATCGACAATTAAACCTGTGGAAAAACTTGGGATTTTACGATATACAACAAAGATTAATTTTTTCGACAAATAATGTAATGTTTTTATAGGTTAAGGATAAATGGATTTGGCAAGCCCAGCAGCAGGGTTTCCTTGATCCAGAATGTTGGTCTGGCTTGGAGCACGAGCGGAACTATCCTAAACGTGCACGGGAATTTCCACTACAAATACCATGGAATGTGAGACAAATACGTAGTTTTGCCGATTTTCTCTTAAAGCCATTACAAATGTTTGATAATTTGAAAACATGATATATTTCCATATTATCATCTTTCATATTAAACAATCATTTTATTTTTCTCATATACATTTATCATTGAATGTTTTAGAATCCCGATATCAGATTCGGGAAGTTTTGATCTGCATACCAGGAACATCAATTTTGCAATCAACATTGAATTAGGTAAACACATTACTCACATTCGTATATTGTACTCTTGGTCCGATGGGCATGTCATAGATGGCGCTATCTTATCATATCGTACGTCAGTCGCATCAGTACCAGTTTCGTTTGTACTAGACCAAAGTACTACAACACGACATATTTTGGAGGCGATCGTGAATAATTGCTTTATTACTTCAGGGTCAGACACATCGGGACGTCCTACGATTAAGTCACGGGGCTGTAGTTGTAGTGTCGGAATAGCAGACATAACTTTTCATGGCGGTACAGCATGGATCTACAATTTGTTTTCTGGTCTGGTGGCAGACAAACTGAAAGGCATAGTTGGAGGCAGTAACGGAATTGTAAATCAGAAGTTGCAAAATATAAATCTTAAAATAAATAACACTTAAGTTTGTCTATGGAAATGTGACTATTTTTATGGTATTTGTTGGAATTTCTATTAGATATTACATGCATTTCAGATTAATTTCCTCGTCAGTTTCATAATTGGTCAAAATTAACTTTACTTGAATCAACTTGCCAAGTACATGCGCTGTCGGTATTTAAGCCTTGTGTTAGACAAGCTTTATACATGATAGATATATATCCTGTCAAACTATGACATATGTTTCCCATGCATCTGACATTACAATACATGTTTCAGTTCTGCCAACAACTTAATAAACTGGTGAATGTAAACGGAATGGAAAGTCTCAAGAATCTACCAGGTATGTTTATCGAGATGTACTGGAAATTTCAGTTTGAATTTAAGCATATGTACAGATTTTAGGTCACCTCAGTCACTCAGGTGACCTATTGTAATTGGTCTGCGTCCGTCGTGCGTTAACAATTGAACATTTTTAACTTCTTGGTAACAACCGTTTCAATTCTTTTCAAATTTGGTATGAAGCATCTATGGGACCATCGTCGGATACCCACGGCTGATCTAGTCTTCTACTCATCACGATGAGTAGAAGACGAGGTCAGCCGTGGATATTCGACGATGCTTTGGGACAAGGTTGACACAAAGTTTAATATTCAGGACTCTTGCACCCCTGAGGCCATAGAGGTGGGGCAAAAACTGCCAAACATTGACCCAAATTTTCATTTTCAAAAATCTACAACCACAGAAAAACTAAATACATCATGATGTAGAGCAGAAAAGCTTGTATCAAAATTGTAAATTTCATGATGGTATCAGGGTTAGGGGTTTTGGTATCAGAGTGGGGCCAAAATGGTCAGTTATTAAGTGTATAAAAATAGCACAATTTTAACTTCTTCTTGATAACTATGATTTCAATTCTTTTCAAATTTGGTATGAAGTATCTTTAGGACAAAGGGTACGTGAAAAGTAATTTTCAGGACCCCTGCACCCCTGAGGCCTTAGGGGCGGGGCAAAACTGCCAAAAAATTGACAAATTTTCAAAAATCTTCTCTACAACTGCATATCTTTTATAAAAACTAAATGCATGTTGATATTAAGCAGAAAGACCTCTACCAACATTGTAAATTTCATGATCCCCGGGATAAGGGTTCTGACTCCAGGGCGGGGTCAAACGTGGTATATATAGTGTATATATGCATGTAAATTATATTTGCTTTAATGCTATTGATACTAAATTGATACTAAATGAATATTTAGAAGGAGTAGGTAGTCCTTTACCAAATTGTAAATTTTATGATCCTAGAGGGTACGAGTTTGGTTTCAGGATGGATCCAAAATTATTATAGTGATTATTGTGTTTATAATTTGAAGGACTTCTTTAGGTTTATGGATACAGCAACCCCAGGGTTTGACTTAAAGGTGGGTCCAAATTAGTGATATCGTTTGGCAATACATATGTCATATTATGTGAAAACTTTCATCAGTACATGCAAGTTAGAGGGCATTGGAGTTTTAAGAACACATCTTGTTTTATTCTGTAGCTGAATATTAGAAATAGCTTAGATATTCAGAACAGGGATTTGTTTTCTAGATTTTTAGCCCTGGGGACTAGTGATACTTTTAACCAATACTCAGGTGACCGATTATGCTTGTGGACTAGTGATACTTTTAACTAGTGTTCAGGTGACCGATAAGGCCTGTGGGCTAATGATACTTTTAACCAGTACTCAGGTGATCGATAAGGCCCTTGGGCCTCTTGTTTGTAATGTACTCTGTTACATCTACCTGATTTGTTTTATTACAGTTACTGTGGATATAGCCAATGTCTTCTTGTTGGATTACAGATTTTTGTCAAAACCTTCATTTCAACCCACCTTTATGGAGACCTACCACAAGGTGCGCAGACATGTTATTACTTTTTTACTTGTTTATGTACATGTATGTGTTACGAGTCCTTTCCAACAACTATAACTAAAGGGGGCCTCCGTGGCCGAGTGGTTAGAGCATCGCACTCAAAATCACATGACCTCTCACCTCTGTCGGCGCGGGTTCGAATCACGCTCGTGCCGGTAAGTGAGAAAGTTTCCCAGTTTACTTTCGGAAGGTCGATGGTCTCTTCCCAGGTACATTGTATCTGAGTTCTCTCTTCCATCAATAAAAACTGGGCATCACCAGATAACTGAAAAATTGTTGAGTGTGGCGGAAAACATCAATCAATCAATCAATCTATAACTAAAGCGTAAAGCAAATTTGAGAAAACGTGTGTGTGTCACGGTCGTTGTTAACGCGTATATATAATGTTTGTCCATTTTGTCTGTGTTTATTGGTAGTATACGTATCTGCAAATACAGACTAGTCTTTTGCAGAAATTACCAAATAAACATCACTGTTACGAGAATATGTGTTGAAATATGAAAGTGAAAGTACCTGGAATTTTATTTGTAACTGATAATTATACATCATTGCATGTAGGAGTTATGAGATTGATCACTGTTCGTTATCTTCACCTTTCATGTACACACTAACTGTTGTATTTAAAGGAAAGTGTTTCAGTTTCATAATGAAGGTTAGACATTGAAAATCTGCAAAGGAACGTCTCCGTTAGTACAACACGTTACACAGCCATTGAACTATTTTATTTTGACAAAACGAAAATACAACACACCGTTGGAAATAAGATTTCGACTCACAAAACGAATAAGCAATACATGTTACAGATAACATCCCTCTGCTAATTGAAATACATATTTTCATCACTGATATACATTTTGGTTAAAAATAAAATGCAAACATATCAAAGCATTTAAACTTTATTTTATAGAAACAAGAAATGTTATTTTTTAGAAATATAAGGTTCCATAGAGTTTTTTATCTCGATGTTAATCTACCTGTATGTTCGTTGATACATGGATGAATGATGCAACCTTTTTCATGATTTCTTTTTATAATAGGGAGAAGTATACTGGAAAGCAAATCCCCACGAGGCGCCACTTCCGGTCCCACCACTACTGAAATCTTCCGACACTTCGAAGATGATGTACATATGGGCATCCGATTTTCTGTTCAACTCCATGTCTTACACAGCGTACAAATATCAACAGCTCCAGTACAATGTCACAAATAAAGATGTAAGATTTTCTGTATAAAATGAAGAAACTTTTAATGAAGGTATCTTTATGTTTAGAATGTTCAATGAGAGCAACTGTAGCATATTGTTGGAAAATAAACTCTCTCAAGCATGGATACATGAATTCACAGGCGTCCAATATGAATGACCAAGAAATGCTCGTTAATCCCATCGCTCTCACAAGACATGTCACTAAGTAAAGTTAACTTTTCCTCCCTCTATGTAGCTACCAGGCGGTGTTTTGAATACAACATGTTCTACATTGGTATGCATAGGAAAATTTATCCCAGAAGTAAGTGTAATCTGCTTTGTGTCAACGGAGTCTTATGCAAACGAAACAACACAATAAAATTTCAGTTTCTTGGTTAAACGTACATGCTTGGCTCGAAAACTTGCTATGAAAATATATTGTATAATCTACACATATATTGTTGTTATTTAAGATCGGCAAAAAATTTCCTAACACAACAGTGATGTTGTACATGAAGGCCATGACTATGCCGAACATGACCGTTCTCAATGGATCTACAATGGTGTATGCCTCTGGTGATATCATGTTCTTTGCTCAACAACCTGGTGGAAAGTATACTTACTTTTTAACGTTATCAGCGGTAAGTATCTGTATTTTCTTCACCCCTTACTTTTAATGAGACATACTGTTAAAAGCTTACTAAATCTTTCTTTTCTTTGAATATCATTCTTTGTTATCAATGAAAAAGTGAAGATAACGAGCAGTGATCGATCTCATAAATCCCATACTGAATACAAAATTAAAAGTAGAGACACCAGAGCCTAGGGGGAGTAAATATACCCTGTTGACCGGTCACACCCGCCATGAGCCCTTTATCAAGTAAACGGAATAATCAAAATCAGACTTTGAAGCATTACCTAACAATTGGTATCAAATACGTCAGACTCTATTCGACCTAACGATCGATTGTAATAAGATTATCATAACGACCATAGAAGTTGCGAAATGGTGACTTCAAAGGAGACTGTTGAAATACCTGTAATGTCAGCTTATTTGTTAGGAGCTTGCCTCGATATAACATTGATCATACAAATGTAATTTTAGAGACTGTCCATGGAAATATCAGGTAGCTCCTATAACATGGGGGGTCCACACCACCGTTCCTTACTCCCAGGTCTTACCTAGCGAATATAAGTAGATATTTTAAACTCTCCTGCTGCGACTGATATAGGGCATGATTAAGAATTACCTACCTTTCAAAATTCATCATATGAAAATTTAGGTGTTTAAGGTATAAGACCAAATGCTATGTTAAAAAGAAAACAAATCTTAAATCAATGATGAAGTTGGATGTTTCATCCATTGCCCATTGTTTCTATGAACAGCCTCCTAAAACCTGCTTACTTCTATTAAAAAAGTTAATGTTCATGTAGACGATGTCGACAACGATTTCAATACGGATACAAAATGAGAAGATATACGCCAAAGTCCTCAAATTACCGTATGTATATTTCTGTGTATCATAATTAAGCAATATATTCTGATTTCTCTTATTATAACTCCAGTGGCTGTCGATAGGTCCATATACATTAGTTATATGTATAACTTTTGGGTGTTTTTTCTCTCTAAACACAGAATAAAAGTGAAAGTGAAAGACTCGAAAATTGGACAGTTGTCAGTAAGTTGATTTATAGATGTAATTTTATGATAATAATAGAACCGTTTATAGATCGCCTTATATAATATAAATTATCATAAGGTGCTCAAGAATAGGGTGTGATATGAATGTACATTACAAAGTAAAAACTTAAAGTCCGCATATTAAAAACATTTACTGCATGAGTATACATGGAAACCAATGGGAAACAAAAATTATAACAATTTTTAAGAAGTTAAAAGAGCAATATGCATATGACATCAACGAAATAAAGCATTTAGATGAGTTAGATATAGTTATACTGGCTTACGTTGACACTGTCAGATTCTGCCTGTATAGACGTTCGTTTCTTTACAGCCGGAGGTGTTGGATCTGGTCATCAAAGGTGTTATTGCGATCTTTGTGGAACCGAAACTAAATGGTAACAAGAACATTTCTTACGAACTTGTCAAAAGGTTTAATGCTAAAGCGTAAAAAAAAAACACACACGAATAACTGGAATATTTTTTTAACGAAACTAATCTGACATCTATTGGATGATATCTGAGACTAGTGTGCGGAAGTGTCTTTGTGTGGTGACGCACGAGGTGCACTTTTTGGGGCAGTAGATGTCCCTAGTATTTTATTCAATGTTTTTGTTTTATCAGAGATTATCAGATTATTACATTCTCTTTTTATTTCTCCAGAACTGGGCAGTAAAGGTTTTCCTCTGCCTATCATTGATTCTGTACATTTTGTGGATTCTCAGCTGACCACTGCCAAAGTAAGCGACTCTCATCCTTAATCTATCCTCGTTTTCTGGTACTTCTTTTACATTTGAAATTCTATGTCAGACAGGCATAGAATTTCCGTGAAAATGATTTTACATGCACGTTTCAAGGGTTAATTCTTATCAGTATATATTTCACAAAAGAGTTTATGAAGCTTTAGAGGGTCTAAAACAGGAAATTTCATTTTCAACAAATTTTCTATTGTGCTATTTGACCCCCCCCCCCCCCCCCCAAACATGATGAAATTATATAACATATTTGATTTGATTTGTAATTGAAATCGACATGTTTTATTGATTTCCTGGTAAATCACTGTAAAATGACTGATTCCCTGCAAAAATGTTTGTATTGATATGATAAAACGATTAAAGTGCATTGTCTAGGGAGTCAGCAAGATTCCATTTCCACTTGAACAATCCTATTTTCCCTCGGTAAACTTTCGCCGGGGTAAATAAGCTTGCTCTCAGTAAATTCGGCGTCGCCAGGGTAAATAAGCTTGCTCTCAGTAAACTCGGCGCCGCCATTGGAAATAAGCTTGATTTCAGTAAACTCAGCTTCGCCACGGAAAATAAGTTTGCTCTCGGTAAACTCGGCTTCGCCAGGGTAAATAGGCTTGCTGTTGATAGACTGCATCTTCGCTAGCCAAGCGTGACCGCGGTGTTTCTCTTTTCGCCGTGGAGCGCCACCCTTGGCTAGCGAAGATAGGTAAACTTGAATCTTGCTGTTACCCTCACTGATGTACATGTACACTGTACTTTAACTGTATATTGTTGTCAATTTCAGGACACGCTATTAATAGCCACAGACCTAAAGTATACTGGATAAGTGAGTCTGAGAAATGGAAATTATCACTTATACTTGTATTATAATCGTATGTTTGCTAATAAAAGTTGTATATTGTTTATGTTAATCTATTTTTAAATATAAATACGCTTGCGTCAATATATTTCTTGTGCACTTCTAGTGCAGTTTCCAAAAGGTGTTACTGTATGAACACAGTAGAACCTGTGTTTGTGGGTGATATAATGGTGCCGAAGTGCGCATTCTAACCCTACTTTATGTTGCGAGCGCACTAAACGTTTTCCCAAGTTGTCTTGAAAAGCTTGTAGGTTTAGGCAAATCCCATGTGTTTTAGAAAAAGTGAGATAATGCACAGTGATCAATCTCATAAATCCTATAACGAATAAGTAATGGGGAAATAAGAATTAATTTTGTTTTCTCATCCTCTAAAATGTCAAATCCTTTCTTCAAAGTAAATCTAAAGAAATGTTGATCTATTCTTGAAATAGTAATATCAACTACATATACATGTACCTGTATTTTGTCCTCGGTTTCGTTTTACATATATCTATATATTTACAGTCATTTCCATACGTGTTCTTAACTTTGACATCCGTTTCACTGTGGCAGTGGAGATTCGTTTCTACATGCTATTAAGTTTATAATCGGATCTTCTGCTTGTCTATCGCTCATTTTACCATTGTAAATTAACATGGAGCTTTTCCCTGGATTTTCAACATTTTTGAACTATTCGATCCAGAATAAATTCTAAAACTCGAAATAGGAACGGTCATTTATAACGGTAACCGTAAATGGCTGAAATATTGCCACAACAGCGTTAAACCCAAAACAATTAATACAAAAAATGTTGTTTTTTTTTTTTTTTTATTATTCCCTTTGAAGATGGATGCTGGAATATAATAGTAGAATATATATGTAGAACGGTATTCAACGTGATGGGTTATTAGCATAAATCAGTTTATTTTATTTTCAAATCTAAAATTACAATTTGAATTCCATGTCCACAAATGGTGCAAAGCGCATGATTATACATATATTTAAGAAGTTTACACAAGTTATCCAAACATAATCAAAGAAATTTTTATAATCAATTCCTATAAAGATATCTTACAACTCCTTTGTAAAACGAAAATAGCTAATGACAAACTAGATACAAGATTGATGATCGTTATGCTATCTCTATACACAGATCGTATGCCCATTGGTATTCCGGCATGAAGCATTGCAGTTCGTAACCTCATGTATTTACAAAAATGAAATAAATATTTGTTATATTTACATTCTGCTCTTATTTCTGTCGGATTTCCCCAGCCGTTGAAATAGATAAACATGTACTGTATTTATCTTTATTCATACGCGATTTGTGTACAAACCGCAATGCCTTCATACGGAAATGGCTAGCATTACAATTTGTAGAGATATCAAAGGCAAAATATAAAGCATTGGAAATGTAAACATTTTCTATCATAATTCATTTTCTGTATATGATTGTGTGTCATCAACTGTATATTTTGGATTGCACATGTAATATATGGGTACATGCATTATCAGATCCCTGATTTCTATAAACTGTCAGAATGATGATCAGTGAATTATATAGGTATCCACACGCAGTATAGTAAAAAATATTCTACTCCATCTTCCCTGACTGAAGACACAACAGATATATCGACATCGAGGTAGTGTATTACAAATGAAGTTTATCATTCTCTTTCGGAATGAATACAGTATATAATATTTTCGGTAAGTGTACATCTTCGGTTTGTTACGTCACAGATAAAAAGCTGTCCGTGTGTGATGCATTTCCTTGGTGAACATGTCATTTGCATTAATTATGCTAGTACATCTGTATTTTGCATGAAATGAATGTGAATTATATGCATATTATGTTTATCCCATTATATGAGTAGACTATTGGTATATGATTTTTCCGCGTGTATTATATGTTATTGAAATGATTACTACAATTATTTGCATGAATATTCAAGCATACAAGAAAAGCTTTTTTCGTCACTATTGCGTTTAAATTATCCAAACCTTTTAGAATTGTATATTAATTTACGATATGTCTGTCGTAATCTTGTTCATTGAATGATGTTTTAAAACGAGGTTTCATCTCCTACACCTTACTATCCAGATGTACACCGGTCGATTTAACCAGAAAATCACCAAGTATAACAAGTACATGCGAGACATGTACGGGTAGAATAAAACGGGCTATCTGGGGAAAACAACAACCCGAAAATTCATGTCAGCCTTAATCTTATTTCTCAAATTTCACTTCCTGCATACGATTATTTCTGTACTTCAAAGTCAAATTAAGGTCAGCTATAAAGAAAATAAAAACAACCTGAGAAATATTCATGTCAGGTTTAATCTCAATTCTTACGCTAGGATTTCACATCCGGCATTTTTTCTGTGCTTAAAAGTCAAATTAAGGTCAGCTGAAAAGAAAACAACTATTTTGTCATTTCTAACGTGTTGTACACTGTAACACTTCAGTTTCTCGATCTTTGTTGCCAGATAAAATTTCAAACCCAAAGAAAATACGTGCATTTGGTCTGTAATTTCACTACAATCTTTTTCTTTTTCAAGAGGATTTTTTTCGAGTGATCATCAACCCTCTATCGTTTATCATTAAGTGGGTTTTATCATCAATTCATGAACCATAAGTGGCATATCTAAACAGCAAAAGTGGGATATTGATCGTAATGCCTTGAGTACCACTGAGTGTGTGTTCCTGTGGTAGGTTGTTTACGATCAACATTATCAAAACTTGTTAAATAAACATATTTCCCGTGATTTTTATTTTCATAGCTTTTTTTTTTTTTGGTTGTGTTTTCATGTTTATTAACGTATTTATCAATTTATACCAGAAACGGCATTTTACCAGGCATATCGCTGTACATGACTAACCCGGAAGAAATCTACAAGGAAGTTCACTTGTCAACTATCTCGATAAGAAGTGGGTTTTTAGCAAACACAATTTTTATTATAGAGTGAGTTTTCCGCAAATGTTGGTGTATGTTATAAAGTATATTAGTATTGAAATTGTTTATTGGCTTTAATTAAGCCTCAAGTACGGCTCATCATCATAGGTATACTTATCAGGATTGAAGACGGACACTCGGAGAACTGTGAAACACGCTCTGTGAAATTTCGTGTACAGTTTAAGGATTCTGTGAGTGATATCCAGTAACCAGTGGACTCCATTCACTGAGAAATGATGTCTTCATGGAATGCTCTGATTCTCATTTTTGGAGTTGTATTCTTGATTAATGAAACGCACAGTAAGAACCCTGGTTTAAAGTCCAGGATTACATCAACAGGACTCAACTATGGTAAGTTTATGAACTGCGAATTTCGATGACTCTTGCATTTTCCTATATTTGGCGTTGGTTTATATTTTCTTATGCTAATTTTGCAGCTGTGAATGTTGCATTAGATGTTTTGTCCAAAGACATAACAAGTAAAAAGATCCCAGACCAACATGGAAAATCAGGAAGTGTGTCTTATGATGTGAAAGGGTTGGTAAATGTTGAATTTCTTACAATATACCTCACAATCTGGACCCAGTTGCACAAAGGTTAGTTAACTTTAACTGACAGTTAACTTGCTATTAACTTGAACATTTATATACATGTAGTCTTAACTTGAAGCAATCTAATTAAAATCAGACTTCTTAGATCCGCGCCGTATACTCTGCGTAAGTATTATAGCGATTGTGAGCGTATCCTAGGATCTGATTTTAATTAGATTGAACTTGAAGTAAAATGTCAGTTAAACTTAACTAACTTTTGTGCGACTGGACCCTGAATATCTAATCTTAGTATGCCATTTATAGCACTTTATCCAATCAACACGATCACCCGATGTAGCGCTTTACATGTAAAACAAACGAAAAGAAAGAACGATAAATACATAAAAAAGAGACATAAAATACTATTAAACTAAAGTAACTATAATTAGGCAAAACGGTATATATTTTCTAATAATTATTCCTATTCATTAATCAATATAAAAGAAAAGTAGTAATAATAAATATTTATCTATTGACTATTTATTCATAATTATTGAATGATAACAAATATTGGTCATACTTCTTATAATGTATTTTATAGGATGAGAATAACAAAGTTCACCAAACCAACAAGTGTTGTCTCCATGGTCCCCAACACAGGACTATTATGGAAAAGCTCCGGAATCGGCATGAGTCTTCATGGAGACTTTCATTATAAATACAAAAAAGGAATGTAAGGAAAAAGTTATTTTGTACGAAGACTCTGATGTCAGTAGTAAAAATAATGAGTATTTGTGTCTTTATCATGCTGAAAAATCTCACATAAAAATATCTTTGATAGTATTCGAATTTCTGATCATGGAAGTTTTGATTTGAACGCCGGAGGAATTCAATTCCAGATAACGCTGACTATAGGTAGGATGTAGAAATCTCTCAAGAGAAGCTTAGTCCAATGTTAATTGTCTACAATGAATTAAAAATCACTACTTATATAAAAATCATTCCAACATCATATCAAATTGCATGATTTCAAAATTGTGAAATACGTTTTAAAATTTAAATTGGTTATTGAAACTTATTAATTTATAGGAATGGATACGTCGGGAAAACCGACAATTAGATCATCGTCTTGTTCGTGTGCGGTGCAATCCACCAGCATCAAGTTTCACGGCGGGAGAGCGTGGATATACAATCTGTTTCGCGGAAAGGTCGCTAAAACTCTGAAGAACTCCATCGAAGGTGGCAGTGGATTGGTACGGCAATGATAACGATGTGATAATAACTTGTCTAGAACGCAGCCTCTTAATTCCTCGGTGACATTTCCTGATCGGTATACCCTGATTTTACTTCCAGCCTATAATTGGCTTGGGCGATTGAATTGATTAATTCATGATATTTCAAGTGCCGGGCAATTACTCATTATTTGCAGGAACAAAATTTCAAACATTCAAAATGTATCTTAATTTGGTTTTTGCATTCTCTTCCGGGTGTACGTACATGAATAGATAGTGTCTTATAACAATCCTTACACACCCGTGTTATTGAATCGTGACTGATTTAATTGTGTTGGACATCACATGGTTTGTTGATTTCACAACATTCATCTCACTAAAAACACCAGTATGTACATATTACGGATCTCCAAGTGATACTCTTAAAGAAATAATCTTATCACCATGAGATTAGTCAGTCAGATGTAGGTATGGTGTGTAAACGCACGAACAAGGAACTACTCAATCATTTCTTTAATTTTTCAGCTTTGCAAACAGTTAACAAACTTAGTAAACGTTGCAGGTGCAAAGAAAATGGCTCAGCTTCCGGGTAAGTCCACGAACCCTATTTCATAAATTCTACACCGAGATAAAATAAATATGATAATAAAGATGAAACTAAATTTTTTTGTAACCGTTTGATTTTATAATCTGGATATCAAATCTAATCTGGTTTTGTTGTAATCAAACACGTCATCATTAGGGATCTTATTTCGCATTAAAAGAGAGGTTCTAGCTAGTTAAATGAATAATATGTTTATTGAAAACAACAAGTCATACTAGATTTCAACACCTAGGTCTTTTTAACAAAGGAATCAAAAGTGTAAAATTCTAACTGATTAATGTTTACCGTCATAATATTACAATTATAATACGTTTATTGAAATATATTGCGGCGTTACACTGTAACCATAAAGTTTTAGAAGCATACTTGTTAAAGACATATTTGACTTCATTTGGATATGAAATGCCGTTGCCAACGTGATGAAATCCTATAAACATATACCAATTGCATTTCATATTCCATTTAATTTGTAGAAATGATGTGTTATGACTTCTGCGGATATATAACGAAACTTCGTATAAATGATGCGGATCTAACTTTTGAAAATTCAGACAGAGTTTACACCCTTCACTCGATTATGACGTTGCAATATTAAATCATAATTTTTATAATGTCATTATAATTAAAAAGTGAATTGCTTGTACATTTAGAATGGACGCATGACTTCTGAAGGAATATTGCATACTAGTAATGGAAAACGTCTTTATGTATCTTACTTTTGATAAAAATATACCAAATGCACTCAAAGAAAATATGTTTTCTTCTCTCTTTTCACCTTACCAGTGGAAGTGAAGTTAGCCAAGAAATTCCTACTGAATTACAGCTTCCTTTCTCGGCCATCATTTCAACAAAACTTCATGGAAACGTATCATAAGGTATATATGTCTTTGGAATTTCAATCTAAATATAGTTATTGATCTTATTCATCTCTGTGTTTTGCTCCGTCACAAAAGAACATTTGAAATAAACCCAAATGGGATATTCGACGCACGACGTTTCCGAAAATTGATATTACGTTTTCGCAAATAAGATGTTACGATTCTGTAATTTTCTTTTTTACTATTGCGCAAAAAATACGGTATTTCGATTCCGCAAATATCTTAAATTTTGATGATACAACATTCAGCACTTCATAAAATGCTAGCATTCATTTTTAATCATAAGCAGACAGTAGCACTACATAAAAGGTTTTGGTCACTTCTGTGCACTGTTATTGTCAGAGACATGATTTTGATGTAGTTTTGTTTTGTTTTTTAAAGTTTTTGCAACACGTCCGTAATTACAAATATATTTGAGCCGTTCATAGCAAAAAGGCCCTTATCTTATCCAACAATGTTTCTGAGAAAACATCATAATGAAAAAACGCAACGTCAGTTTTTGCATACTTGTAAAGAAAAAAGTCATGGTTACCTATCACGAGTTGGTTGTCATCTTTGATTGACTGTAATATTTTAACGACAATCAACATTACTCTAATAGTTTGGGGGTGTTCTCTATAGTTCACAATATACTTAAGGGCCCTTTTTGCTATGTGTGGGGAATAGAATTGAGAATTGAAATGGGCATGAAAAGACTGGCCCATTTGTAGTGCGCTTTCCCCCAATATCTGGAATTGCTACCCAAATTGGTGGTGGAACGTCTTCATATGAGTGAAAAACTCGAGAGAGGGACGTTAAACATGATACAGTCTTAGATTCTACAGACACATGTAATAAGATTTTATAATCACATGAACTTATCGCCACAGGTAAATTGAACTTACCACCACAGGTAAATTGAACTTACCACCACAGGTAAATTGCGGAAACGTAATGTTTGGGTACAGTAATGGCTGTATTTTGTTTTTATACGCCCGTCGAAGACGGGACGTATTATGGTATGGCGTCGTCCGTCTGTCTGTCTGTCCGTGTGTCCGGACCTTGTGGGCAAGATACAGACTGAACCATAAGCCCTAGGGCTTTACAACTTGGTACATTTGATCACCATGATAAGAAGAAGATGCCTATTGTTTTTCAAGATGAGAGGTCAAAGGTCAAGGTCGTAGTATCACTTATTAGGAAAACCTTGTGGGCAGGATACAAACCGAACCGTAAGCTCCAGGATATTATAACTTGGTATATTTGATCACCATGATGAGAGGAAGATGCCTATTGTTTTTCAAGGTCAAAGGTCAAGGTCGTAGTATCACTTATTAGGAAAACTTTGTGGGCAGGATACAAACCGAACCGTAAGCTCTAGGATATTATAACTTGGTATATTTGATCACCATGATGAGAGGAAGGTGCCTATTGTTTTTCAAGGTCAAAGGTCAAGGTCGTAGTATCACTTATAAGGAAAACCTTGTGGGCAGGATACAAACCGAACCGTAAGCTCCTGGATATTATAACTTGGTATATTTGATCACCATGATAATGAATTAGCTCACAGAGGCCAGTGCTAACTTCACTAAAATATGAATCCCATTTAAATATGTTTTCCTTGAGCAAAATCTACGGGCGTATTATGCCACGTTGGCGTTGCTGTTGTTGCGGAAACGTGGCAACACTTTTTGCGGGAAAATGAGAATAACATTTTTAAAAATTTGCGGAAAATTAATGCGCCCGGGATATGAAATACCAAGTGGGAGATAATCAACCAGGATCAATAAGAATATATGAACACGTCCAAACGATAAACTGAACACGTCCAAACGATAAACTGAACACGTCCAAACGATAAACTGAACACGTCCAAACGATGAACTCGAATATTGAAAGTACGGTCACAATAATAAGAATATATGAACACGTCCAAACGATGAACTCGAATATTGAAAGTACGGTCACAATAATAAGAATATATGAACACGTCCAAACGATGAACTCGAATATTGAAAGTACGGTCACAATAATAAGAATATATGAACACGTCCAAACGATGAACTCGAATATTGAAAGTACGGTCACAATAATAAGAATATATGAACACGTCCAAACGATGAACTCGAATATTGAAAGTACGGTCACAATAATAAGAATATATGAACACGTCCAAACGATGAACTCGAATATTGAAAGTACGGTCACAATAATAAGAATATATGAACACGTCCAAACGATGAACTCGAATATTGAAAGTACGGTCACAATAATAAGAATATATGAACACGTCCAAACGATAAACTCGAATATTGAAAGTACGGTCACAATATATTTTTCCGATTCCGATTGTGTAAGAGGGACTGCATTCTTGCGCTACACTTAAATTTTATGAAGGATGATTGAAAATGAAACTCTCAGAATTCAATTAATTGTGGAATTAGATTTTGGTGGAAGTGGACTTGTACGTTTTTATTAAGGACAGAATTAGCGAAAGGTGCAAGGTTTTCCGTCCTTTTGTTTCATGAAGACAATTGGATAGTCCTAAGGATAATAGGATTATATATAAATGAAAAAGGTCAAAGAGCAAAACGGGTAGTATCTCTTTTGGCAAATTCATTCTATCAGTGATAAAGGATAAACAATATGTTAACAGCATACTGTGTAGAGGTGCATATTCGCAAGAAATTATCAAACTTTTTTCCCTGGAAGTTATGCCCCTTTGGACGTAGAATATACGAATGAAACAGTTTTGTCAGCGCACTTCACCAAGGTTTAACATCAATATACACAAACAAAATAAAGAGGCTCTTAACAGGTGTACAAAAATCTACAGTCGCCTGCATAGAATGATGATTTCTTACATAAATTGCATTTAATACGGATATATTGTATAGACATGCATATTCACAGATAATTCTGATTTCATTTTCTTCTGGGGATTATGCACCGTTTGAACATTGAAGTTTGGCCAAAATATTCTATTTTGTGCTACTTGCGTGGAAATTGTTTTCGAGCCATATGTAATTAAGATATTTGTCTTAATATTTCACACGATTTACATTCCTGAACAATTCACAGGACTTGAGTAGTGCCATCTAACTGCATGCGTGAAAATAGTACAGTATTGCACAGAGACATAAAATTTGTTGCATTTTAATTTTGGAAGTGTCCCCATTGACAAATCACATGTATTTTACGCGATTCCTCGATAAATTGATTTAATTAAATATATATTGCCTCGTTTTCTTTTGTTAAATTTCATATATGATTTTTTATTTTTGCAAGTACATGTAAAATACTATGCACATGTGTATAAAACATGTCGAATTTTATCTATTTTGTAATTGAGGAAAATTATTTATGCAAAACATTTTCGTAACCATCGGTTCTTCTCAACCTTAAAGCATTATTTAGTTTTGTCATTATGATACCAATCTCCAAAAGAGAATTTAACCTATCTTTGGTATATCCAGGGGTCCGTATTTGGCCAACTTTTAATTTTGCATTCCTTATAGGAGTTATGAGATTGATCATTGTTCTTTACCTTCACTTTTCCACTCTATATAGGGAGAAGTGGACTGGATTGGGGGACCAATGAGCACACCGATTGTCGCACCCCCACTTCCGAAAGGCACTGGTACCTCTAGAATGCTCTACATTTGGTTGTCTGATTTCCTGTTCAACACGATGTCATACAGCGCTTTTACTCACGACCTGTTGAAACACAATGTCAGCGACAAAAACGTAAGAAACAGCAGATTATATAATACAAGAATGTCTCTTTTGTGATATACAGCTATATCTACCTGGTATAATCCTTTGTAATCTCTCTCTCTCTCTCTCTCTCTCTCTCTCTCTCTCTCTCTCTCTGTGTGTGTGTGTGTGTGTGTGTGTGTGTGTGCGTGCGTGCGTGCGCGTGCGTGCGTGATACAGCTATATCTAGCTGTTATAAACCTTTGGAATATCTTCTTTGTGAAATACAAGCATATCCAGCATTGATAGCTTTTGAAATGATATTGTGTTGTAGATTCCTGGAGGAGTTCTTAACACTACATGCAAAGTTAAGTGCATTGGCCGCTTGATTCCTCAGGTATGTGATATAATAGATATGACATAAGAACTATAATATAACAATATAATAAATATGAAATAATTTATTGATATTATATAGATAATAATACAAAGCCGATTGAGTATACTCGACTATAGTTTCTTTACTTTTTACTTCTTTAGGAGTATATAATGAATACTCAATTCAATATTAATTATATTCCTGAAGTAGTAAAGAAACCAGTACACTATTATACTCTGTCGGCTTCCTAACATTTTTATTATACTACTAAGTGAGTAGATTTTTCTATGTTCATTTCTGGATATTTATTGAAATCTGTAACCAACAGATTGGTCAAAAGTTTCCTAATTCCAAAGTTCTGTTGAACCTTCGAAGCACCTCCACACCAAACATGACTTCGGTCAATGGATCAGTAAGAGTTGATGCAGCGGGCGATATCAAATTTTACGCCCAAACACCTACTGGCAAAACTGAATACTTCCTGACACTGTCTGCTGTAAGTTTTAACGTTCACTTTTACATTTGTTTGTTATTGTTTAATCTATATGTATGTGATGACTTAGAATTAGATAACTATTTTTCCATGTGTCATTGGCGATCATTAATGCTGATTTAAACGGTCGCAAACTGAGATATATCTGCGACATGTTAAGTAAGCCAGTAAAACGGAGGTTCACGACCGTTAGATCAACACCATTGCCAATGATCGCAACAACAAAAAAAATTTAAAAAAATAAGATGGTAATTCCCACTTTCTTGCAATAGGCAATCAAAATGCAGATTACATACCAATCATTAGAATCTATGATTAATAATTCTAATTCAAGTGGTGTTTTTTTTTTAATATTGAGACATCATATTATATATTCGTGCATTTGTAAATCAATCTATACGTTATGAAACATTCTGTAAGGAAGGCAAAGCAAATGTATGTTCGATTCTAATAAAATCTATTTTCTGGTTTCTGTGAATAATTAATCTTTCTCTTTGCAGAGTATGTCCACAACAATTTCAATCACAGTTAAGAACGAGAAAGTGTATGCTAAAGTGCTCAAACTTCCGTGAGTTATTTTTATCCTTAATCAATAAAATACCTTAATTATTCTTAATTATACATGGATGTATGGTTGAAATTGGCTGTCATACAAAGACAGGACTGGTGACTTGGTTCCGTAGGTTGTGGAGTGGAGGAGTAGGTATTACGAAAAGGGCACACACATTAGCGCGCGCGCGCGTATGTGTGTAAAGAAAACTTGCAAAGACTATTAAAGTGAGGCTGATGTAGAGTACGGGAACCGATCTCTGGACAAGAAACTGGTAAGATGTACCCAATAAAACTGCCATAGCAAATAGACGGTATAAGTCAACATAAGTGGTGGAATAGTTTCACTCTTTTTTTATCCATTTGTTCTGTGTGAAGGTGAAGATGATGAACAATGTCTATCACCAGCCTCCGGAAGCCGGACACAAACATAAAAGCCGTAAAGAACTTAGAATAATTGCACGATCACACGAAGAATGTGACAGAAACACCACCTTTAAGGACATGTAACGTGTTACTAAACATCCAAATTTTGTCAGCAAAATTAATTCTTTACATGCCATAAATGATTTTAGTTATGTTTTAAATTTAATATAATGCGTAATTTTTTAGTTTGAAAGCGACGACATTCAACAATTCACTCTCCAGGATTTAAGTGCCACTATGTATGATGTCATATGCGACCTCGAGTGATAAGGTTTGAAAACAGCTGTTAGCCATTTTATAAGTACAATATCTTCGTAGTTTTTTGGTAATCAGGTATTCTAACAATCTGTTGGAATTCCCATGGGCACGAATTATGCTCTTTTAAAAGCTGACCTGTTTATGATATTCTTACGAGACGGAATTCATTGAAAAGCTTTTACATGAGAAGAAAAAATCTCTTACTATGGCCTTCAACTCGACATTTACATGAAAAGGTGAAGATAACGAACAGTGATTCATCTAATAACTCTTATAAGGAATACAAAATTAAGAGTTGGGCAAACACGAACCCCTAGATATACTAGAGGTGGGATCAGGCATGGAGGTTATAAAACTTTTACCGTACTCAGCCATGGTTGTTTTGAGTACAACTCTAAGCAAGCTCCAAAGTATACTTGAAAACTCTTGAGTATCTACTCCATTTCAGTGTGAGAATGATTTTATAAAAGTTTTAGATATAACCTTCACTTTTGAGTATGAGTACGATTTAGAGTACGGGGTTCGAGTATGTAAACGTGCTAACAAGTTTTGTAACCTCCAGGCCAGGTGCCTAGGAGGAGTAAGCATCCCTTGTCGACCGTTCACACCCGCCGTGAGCCCTACATCTTGATCAAATAAACGGAGTAATCTATAGTTAAAATCAGTGTGCCAAGAACGGCCCAACAATCGGTATGAAACACGCCAGACAGCATTTGATTCAATGGCAGGTTGTATTGGCATACTAGATTTTAATTTTTTTCCATTCAATCGACAAACAAGCCAACTAGTACGTAAACGGCTTGTGAATAGCATATTCTGTTAGGGTGGGTTGCGATATTTTGCCGCTTACGAGTGTACTAGCTGTCAGAAGAAGGGATCTGGACTAAGTTTTACAGTTTTTCGGAAGGTGTGAGGAAAAAGAATTGGTTTGGTTGGCTATATATTGTTTTCACAATCAGCTGATTGAAGAAGGTCGTATGTGACATCATTGTACCTCGTGGCTTTTACCTAATAACCAATTGTTGTTTCAAGTGGGGCTTAGATTTAAATCCGTATTGTGATGAATTATGGCAATATTTCGTAGAACCAAACATTAGAACTAATTACTGTATGCAGAAGAAAGACAAATTGAATATAATTTTGTGTAGTTTTGAAGCATGCGGTAACTCCTTTATAAGGTCACCTAACATTATATTACCTAATATTACGTAATTATATTTTCAGAATCAAAGTTAAAGTAAAGGATTCAAAAATTGGACCATTGAAGGCAAGTTCAATCATTTACGTGCCCATGTGGTACATGAATATGTTACATTTAAATGTATATTTATCATAAACTCTGTGATTAAAAGGGTTTCAAACCACTTTACGAGCAATATCTTAAGAGCAAGGTACATTAAGGCTCAAATTTCGCCACAAAATTAGGATAAATTTAAAATGTGGTTTCACTTGGTTTAATCATTATGATTATGCACTAGGGCATTGGCCCTGATGATACCTGTGGAAATTAGTGACGTGATATGTTCTGTGACGTCATTTTCCTTATCTCCGATTGACATGATTTACCGAAATCGCCGAAATTAGACGTTTTTTATGCCTTTGAAACCATTTTTAAGATAGAGCACATGCAACAACCACAAAGATGTTTTGTGTACAAATTTATCATGTTGAAAGTCAGTAATGAGCAAAATTTCGACTTGGTTGGTAAATGAGCAGACTATTAAATTTAACGTTTAACCATTTCCCGCGTTCATCTGTAATACAAATTCCAACGTTGATGGTGTTCATATATACACATTTGTTTAAGAAAACTTTGAGCATATGGCGACATAAATTGGATTATTTTCATATTGAGTTCATGACATAGCGTTCTTGTTCATGACGTCGCATAAAGTAACGTCAAAATGGCACAACGTTATCGTAAACTATACTGTATTTACATATGTATTATACGTAAGTAAAGCTTTTTACGAAGACATCATTACCATTTTATGGAAGTATACACCATATGAAAGAATTTTGAGGAATATCATTTAATTTGGACGCGGGGCCAAATTTGGCCTCAAACATACCTTGTCCTTTGTAGGATGCCATGTTGAATTTCATTATCAGTAGTGTGGTGACCGTGTTTGTGGAACCAAAGCTTAATGGTAAATTTTAATTTTAAAATAAAATTTCAGTTTTGACATTTTGAATGCAATATTTCTTGAATATCATGCTATTTCTAAAATATTCGAAATATGATTTACTTTCAATCACTACCATTTAAAATTGTTAATGAGTATTTTTGAAATGTATTACATGTATTTTCAAATTGTATTTTTCATGATTTATTAGAACTCGGAGAGAATGGTTTTCCGTTGCCAATCATTCCTTCTGTCCATTTTGTGAACACAAATCTAACCATTCATCAGGTGAGACATCCCTGTCTAATTCTATAAACAGTATTTATAGTTGAAATTCTGGCACTTTATTGGGTTTTATATATATATATTCTTGTTTCAGAACTCTTTGTTGATTGAGACTGATGTGAAGTACACCGGTTAGCCTACGTGTTTTAGTAACATTTTCAAAGTGCTACATGTACATGGACACTTAAATCAGATCGAGTGGTTTTTATTTCAATTACCACTGATTTTCACTTATTTTTAGCGGTGTTATGTCATTTTGCATGATGTTTAACTATGTTTAACTTTTTCCTTTCCTTGTAACTTGAATTCGTTATGGTATCAAAGTACAAATACATAGTGCATAAGTTTGAGTTTGTTCGATTGATAATCTTCCTGCATCATGTTTACTGTGTCACTTTAAAATCTGAAACTTTTGCAGTGAATAAAATGTTTGTTTATTTTGTTTTTGAAAGCAGAACAATAAGTAAAATGTGTTTATATGCTCGCACCATTACATTCTCCCCCAACTGCATTTCTAAACTAATTTTATTTGATAAACAATTCTGATGAGGAAGATTTAGATTTGATTTATTATGCGTGTTCATTTAAGAAATAAGATAGCATTTTTTAACGTTGTTGGGATATGACATGAATTTGGTCACGTGATCAAGTACCAACTTCATGTCATATCCCAATAACATTCAAAAATGATATTTTATTTCTTATATTTATATTTTCTATTTTGATTTGTGTTCTTACCGAGCTTCCATGATTATGTCACAGATGACCAAAATAACGATCGTAGAACACAAAATATAGTTCGTTAGAGTTTTATCGAATAAAAAATTAGGAACAATATCAAAGAGAATATAAGATATAGATATTTAATTGAAAATGTTAAAACAAAAGAAGAGGAAACATGTGTAAAATAAAGGTAATTTAGAGCGTAAAGTTAACTGAAATGACGACAAGAAGAGGGGAGTAAACTACATCCGTGGTGTGATTTGGTCGCGATCAGCGATGGAGAAACTGGCGTTGGTCTAGCTTACTAAGTTGAAAACGCAATTGTTGATCACAGATTTCGACAGAAATTCAAATGATCTGAGAGAATTGATGGTGGATATGATGGGTCAAGTAAACGTTAAGCTCTTAGTACGATTTTTGGAAAGAAACAACGGTGTGTTCATCGTTAGGACTCGCGGTTGTAGCCATGCATGAGCCGATTCAAGACAGTAGGACAGATTTAGACAAAGTGCAGGTAGGTTGCGTCTTCTATTTACCTTTAGTATGTGTAAAATAAAATAAAAACGAACTGACGGAGTTTCTGTTCACTTGAGAGATTTCTGTTTTATGGTTTTAATGAAGACTCGCACCGGTACCCTGACATGAACATGTATATTTTCGGAGCCTCGAAACCAATCATGCCAAGTCATAGCCGTGATGGAAGTTGCCAGGAAACAACAGGTTAACTTATCATCATAAAGTAAATAGGCTTATAACTCTGCCTACATGTTTTCGCTTCCAATATCATAGAACTTTATTTTATAAATTTGCCATGCAGAAGTTGCAGACGGTATTTAAAACTGTATAAAATGAAACAACAGAACGATATGTTTAATGTTTCTCTTTTATAAATTGATGAAATTCTTGTTTGTTTACAAAATAAACTATAAATATCCTGCTTTGTTTATTTCTGTTATGATGTCATTGCAGTGGCGGATCCAGGGTTTACGAAAGGGTGTGTGTGAAAGTCAAGTAGCCTATTAGCCAAAATGCTTAGCCATTTTGGGTGCCAATCTGGAATTTTACTCACACTATTTCTATTATTTAAATTTGTGGCGAGAGGGGGTCTAAATCCACCACTGCATTGCGTAAGCAAGAATCCAGGTGCAAATACAGGAACTGACCTTTGAAGCTGTGATTGTATTCATACACAAGAACAAACTGATCACCATAGGCGTAGCTTGGGTTCGAATATTACCGAGGCAGGGGGTCTGGGGTGCGCCCCCAGAAGCTATCGACATTTAGCTACCTCGGTTTCCGCAATGGAAGCTACGCCACTGATCACGTGACCAAATTCATGTCACACGAAATTGAACATCAATTTCATTAGTACTGTCATATAAGGAAGTGCATTGGCAAATGTAAATATTGCAATATAACAAATTATATTAATGGTGTGTGTGTTCTTAATGGAACAAGTGATCCTATTATCTTGATTGAACATTTAGATAATGTTTCAACTGTAAAGTTGAATGTTGTAACAAAATGATTACTTTTTTTTGAAAAATGGTGTCCTATATAAATGTTAATGACACAACGATGATAATTATTTGTTATATATATATATATATATATATATAGACACACAAAAAAATGTATATATATTCATAATGAAAACAGAAAGGGGTTTCACTCTATGTATTTACAAACAAAATATCTCAATCTCATTTCACGACAGTTATTTTCTGTTTTACTAATTACTTAACTTGACACCTGTGGACAATCAATTTTGAGAATTCGAAGGTCCTTTAAAGGGCGCGCCCCATACACGCAGGTATGACAAAGGTCTAAATATACACGTATTTTCAGTACTCAATTATGGACTGGAAAAGAAGAAGGTGAAGGTAAGGAACAGTGATCAATCTCGCAACTCCTATAAGGAATGAAAAATAGAGAGTCGGGCAAAAACGGAGCCCTGGGTATACCAGAGGTGGGATCACGTGCGTAGGAGTAGTAAGCATCCCCAATCTATTGGTCAGGTAAACATAACCATTATTAGTCAAACTCAGTATGCAAATAACGGCCGATCAATCGGTATAAAACATGTCATTTAAGCGGAGCAATCCGTTGTCAAAATAGCATGTCATGAAAGGTGAAGATGACGAACAGTGATCAATCTCGTAGCTCCCACAAAGAATACAAAATCAAGAGTTGGGCAAACACGGACCCATTGATATACCAGAGGTCGGATCAAGTGCCTAAGAGGTGTAAGCATTCCATTGTCGACCGGTCACACCCACCGTG
The DNA here is from genome assembly GCF_947568905.1 of Ostrea edulis. Taxonomy (NCBI): domain Eukaryota; kingdom Metazoa; phylum Mollusca; class Bivalvia; order Ostreida; family Ostreidae; genus Ostrea; species Ostrea edulis. The sequence goes on along the minus strand of NC_079164.1, from coordinate 93,880,849 downwards.
AAACATATCTTAATCAGGTAAACGGAGTTATCCGTAGTCAAAATCAATGTGTGTCGACCGGTCACACAAGAGGTGGGATCAGTTAATTACCGATGGGCTTTAAGCTGGCTTTGGCTAAATGACTTTGGTTCTGGGTCGTGTCAGATTGCGGGGTCAAATGTGCGAGTTGTAATGTGAAAGGTGAAAATAACGAGCAGTGAGCAATCTCATAACTCCTATAAGCAATACAGAATAGAAGGTTGGACAAAAAAAGGATCCCTGGATATACCAGAGGTGGGATCAGGTGCCTAAGAGGGGTAAGCATCCCCTGTTGACCGGTCAAAGCCGCCGTGAGTCCTATATCTTGATTAGGTAAACGGATGTATCCGTAGTCAAAATCAAATGTTTTTCTTTGTCTGTTTGGAACTTCATAACTGTAGTTATTGAGTTATACAGATGAGATGCCACAAATTAAGACCTATGTTAGGCCCTGGGGGACATTTAGGAGTGAGGGTTCGTTATTTCGCCAATATCTATCATGACATTGGACCTTAACCATGATCTCGCGACTTTGAGATCTAGCGTTTGGTGAACGAACACTCACTACCATTATTAATCCTCAGGTCTGGCGCGGACGGGTATCTGATCTACCATCTTTTGATCACCAAGCGAGTACTATAACGATCTAATCACCAGAACTATTACCACAACTATCCCGTGGGAATCCGGGTTAGAATAGGCCCCCAGGAGCCCTTCGGATGAGACCGCAAAAACCGAGGTCCCGTGTCGCAGCAGGTGTGGCACAATAAAGATCCCTCCCTGTTCAATGGCCGTAAGTGCCGATCGTAGGCCTAAATTTTTATAGCCCTTCACCGGTACTGGTGACGTCTCCATGTGAGTGAAATATTCTCGAGAGGGACATTAAATGATATACAATCAATTACCACAACTGGCGTATAGTCATGACCTTGGCCAATATCATGTATTGTTTCTCTGCGTCGAGTGTGAGCTTCTGTATCTTATTATATAATCTTAGTCTACATTATAAAGTTTTAGTCCGGACATACATGTTTTAGCAAGCAAGTCCAGACATCACCATGAATCAATAAGTCAGCTGAGGCTACCCTCTTCACACCCCCTCCCCGCCTACTGCTATTAGTACAGACTACAATCTTGTATTAAACAAACATCAGAAGAATGTTCACGGAAACAATGTTCAGACATCCAGTTGTCAGAGTTTAAATTATCAAAATGTGCCCCTTCTGCTTAAAGTTCTTCACTGTGATACCCAGATGACCGTTAAAATGCACTCCTCTGCTTAAAGTTCTTCACTGTAAAAACCCAGATGACCGATAAAATGCACCCCTCTGCTTAAAGTTCTTCACTGTGATACCCAGATGACCGTTAAAATGCACCCCCCCCCCCTCTGCTTAAAGTTCTTCACTGTGATACCCAGATGACCGCTAAGGACCATAGGCCTCTGGATTGCATCAGATTATGAATGATTGATAACGATACAGGTAAAACAAAAAATGGACAAGTGTTGGCTTGACAGACGATGACTTGCTGAGTAGTCAAATGAATTTGAAAAGTTAGATGGTTTGGATTACTGGCTATTGCTTACGGATATAGCAAAGGCATACAGTCCTATGTTTTTACTTATTTGGTTTGTTGCTGTTTACAGAACTTTCTTGGTAGAAAGTGAGGCTTTTTGACAACCCGCCAAATTTCCGTAGACGGTTAATACGTATTTTGTTTTGTCGAACACCAATATGTTTAATATATAGATAGTGATGTGTATGAAAAGAAATTGATGCAATTAAAAAGACGAAACGGTTGTTATTTTATTTTCTACATTTCTAAAGAAATTTAGAAAGCAATCACGTGACTATTTTTATCCAATGACAAAGTGTCATTCTAGTCTGAGGCAAAACAAACATGTGAATAGCACATGTACAGCTGTATGTGCTCTCCATTTTCAGACTTTAGTATGATATGTTAATTTTCGAGTCAATAGGAAAATTGATGTTGATTTCGAGGGATCTCATTTTATGAGAAATCTTGTTTCTACCTTTCAATGCCTTCTATAGAGTCTTTTTATTTTCAGAATATATAACCGATCGAGAGGTCTTACGAAATTTATGTTATTTGAATCGAATCGAACATTTATCACAAAAGATCGTAAAACATTTGTCTCAAAAGTTTTCTAAAATTATCAAATAACTTTCTACTATATAATAAAAGATACCATAGCGGCGTCCATATCTACTTCATACATGTATAATTATGAATATTTTACTGAACAACATTTACAAATTTATGACAAACGAAATCCCTTCAGCTTCTCCATCGTCAAAACCCCATATTTGTGAAACGATGTTCCAGTATCACCTGCAAATAGTGTTTATGTCTCTCAACTAAATCGATACACGCAAGCATGTTCTGTGCATGATCATTTTTTATCAAAGCAGACTACCGACAAATCAGTTGATGTTACAGAAGTTGCAGCAGCGTCGTTTAAAGTCTGCATTTCGCAAATTATATGGTCCTTATAATGATCTAGTTTCCAATGCAAGCTATCACTGGGTCGAATGTTGTCTGACGTGTTTCATACCGATTGTTAGACCGTTCTTTACATACTCATTTTGACTACGAATTATTCCGTTTACCTGATTAAGATATAGGACCCCCGGCGGGTGTACAATGTAACTGGTCAACAGGGGTTACTTACTCCTTCCAGGCATTTGGTATGTCCAGGGATCCGTGTTTGCCTTTCTCTTAATTTTATATTCTTTGTGGGATTCGTGAGATGGATAATTTTATATTCTTTGTGGGATTCGTGAGATGGATAATTTTATATTCTTTGTGGGATTCGTGAGATGGATAATTTTATATTCTTTGTGGGATTTGGGACATTGTTGTCTTCACTTGTCCTCACAACAAACATCAAATGTTACAATGATCGTATTTGCAAATACCTCTCATTAGGCCGAACGCTCTCAGATGTGTTTACTCTCCATTGTTGGGTTGTTCTTTACTTATTGATTTTGATTATGGATTACTCCGTTCACCTGGTCAAGGGCTCACGGAGCTTGTGAACGGTCAATAAAGTATGTTCACTCCTTCTCGGCACCTGATCCCAACTATGATGTGTCAAGGGGCCCGTGTTTACCCTTCTCTCAATTTCATATTCTTTATAGGATTCGTGAGATGGATAACTGATCGTTATCTACACCTTTCATTGATAACTGTCATTTTCGCCTTTTCCATTCAAAATAACAGCCATACCATATTGCTGCAACTGGGACTGATACATTTATATTCAGAATTGAGACCAAAACTGTTCAATTATACAAGTGGATTAATCGTAAGCACCCTCTACAACTACCCATTAAAATTCATCCCCACAATATTCGGTAAATTACTTTAATGATAAGCAATGATAAATATAAAAATATTACCTCGAGCTACTGCACTATGTCCACACGGCAATAAATCACACACAGACAAAACGCACATAGGGCATTTCATATTTTATTTCACAAGAACGTTTCTCTATGAGTAGTAAGTTTCACTATGATAAACATTTCTAATCATAAATGACAATTATATAAATATCATGAACAAAATAGACAGTTTTGTCAAGAGAAACCGCGTCGTTCAAAATATACAGAAAAAAGTTCAATATTGGATGAAAATCGCATATAACTTGGCTCTCATTGATGTGGACTCTCGTAGAATGTGTATGATCTAAACATTTTGGTTAAAAGGACGTAAAAATTTCACTAATTCCTATCATAAACGCAAATGAGTACAGCATTTTCTTAATTTACAAAATGATTTACTTAAATCATAACACAGATTCCTGTATAACAACTATTTTTTCTTTGGTTTCTCAAGGAGCTTTTTTATCCTAATTACTCAACTATTTTCACACCAGGAAAACAGATTATAGCACTTCAAGCACTTCTTCCATCCCACAAACTAATTTTCTACGATTTCAGGGCACGAAATCAGTTTCTTGTCTTGCAAGGACTGTGGAATACTTAGCGCAGGCGCAGACATGCGCCGTCCACGTAGGCGTATCGATCTGTCAATCACTGGCGGTACGTCATAGGTGATAGAAGCGCGCGAGCCCCGGCGACGATGCACATATATAACTGTCGTTTCTGTTTGGGATTCATCGGAATCCTCGCTGTTCAGAGACAAGGTACTATTACTGGTGTTGGTTCCGGTTCCGCTGTTGTTGTTGTTGTTGTTTCCGTTCGGAAGACCCACTGACACCTGGTTTGTATGGTTATTGGCATATGCGCGAAAAGCTTCCTCCAAAATCTCTTCGGAGACCCCTCGATTTGCCCAAATGCATGTAAGACCTAAAAAAAGTTTTCAAGGTTGGTAGATTAAGTTCAAAGACCAAGAGTTATAGGAAATTCTATCACGGTCCGTCGGTGTTAAATTTCCATTAAACCCCGTGACGTCGAAACGCCATTGGTATGCCAAGGTGTTTTGAAAGCGAAATGTACAATGGCTGTATGTCTTTCCACTAAATTCTTTCTATGCCGTCATTACGTCATAACCATAATCAACCAAATCCTTTACGAGATTTTCTTTTCGTAGTTCTAGGTTAATTTCTCGGTATCATAGTCTAGATTTGCAGTGGTTTGTGTCATTTGATACCTGTAGGCCTTTGTACTAATCCCAAATGAAGTGAACTTCCTCTCATACTCGCATATACATGTATGTTAAGGCTTGTGAACTTTATATCAGAAAACAATTAAAAGTTTCAGTTGCATACTTGCCTAAACAGGTGTGAGCTACCTCCGAGAGATGATCTCGCTCGTCATCAAAAAACATCATGTCTGGAAAAGCAATACCGCTGTCTTTCTTAATACTGCAATAAAACATTGAATATTAAAAAACTGCTATCATACTGCCTCAGTTGTTAGTCTGAATATATTTACTATATTTAACTAAAATTTGAAACATGCACGAAAGCTTTATTCAGATGCAAGTAGTCAGAGAGTTCTCAACAGAAGACAAATATTTTCCGATTCTAAAATAAGACAACAGAGCACCGGAACTGAGTTATCTAATGGGGCTTGTTTTCTAAAATACAAAATGTCACGGTTTTCAACAAACCTTTCACGTCATTCTTTATACACATAGGACAAAGAAAATAAACACAAATTTCGTGTGGAATTCCACAAATTAAGCAATTAGTGAACCCGCAATAAACGTTTACGTAAGTCTGCCAACATTATCAACAGAGGGCTTTTTTCATTTTATTTTATGAAAACTTTCGTTAAGTGTTTTCTGATTCCGTATGCTTTTGTTGATCCTGTTTTGACTGAGAGCAAAGCAAGTGTTTGAGGCATGTAGAAATTGATCTGTGTATTTCTAAACTAATGACTTAACGTTGGCCAAACCATAGTATAAAACGAAAAGCCTTTAGGCCTAGCACTACAATACATTTTTATCCAAAGAGCAGAATTGATTTAAATCTTAATTTGGTACTGATGCCAAAGTGCTTAAAGTTTGAAAAACTATTTGGATGTGGTACTCACATATAATTATCATAATAACTTATATAGCACATCCAATAAGTAATGGATCTTGTATAAATAATTTATTGTGAATTTAATTCAGTAATATCCAAAAGCATCCAAACATTTTTAAAGGGACATTAGCCATTTTTTCTCAAAGTCTCTCAATGGTATAAGAATATATCTTAATGGTCAATAAAACATTTATTTTGTACAAATACAAGAGCGACCTAATAAAATTACGTTAGATAACCGCTTTTCGTATTACGAAATACAGAAGGAAGAATTATTGTATTGCTAGACAATAAATATTTAATCACCAAAAATGTGCCTGCTTTGAGGTTTAAAAGTGTTTGAAATGATTAAATACTGGTGTTATTACTGAAACATATAATACAGAGCAATTTTCATTGATTTCCATTTTTGGTGACAAAATGACAGCTAATGCCCCTTTTATGTATTTAGCAATGGTGTGTATGAGTGCACGATTATTATTTTTTTTTAGCTTGACATGAAAATCTGTATAGCGTTAAAAATGAAAGAATTTGAATCCCAAAATATAATATAAATATTAAGATTAATTGGCTTGTTTGTTTACAAAAGGGGGCGGGGGCTGGGGGTGAGAGGTTATAAAACAGTAGACGCATGAGATAATATAAAATTCAACTCTCTGCTTTCCTTCTTCTTACACCACTCAAGATCGAAATAACCTTTAGAAATGGATTCCTCTTGATTAGATTGATTTAAACATAATTATTGTATAAGTGCATATTATACAACATATTTGAACATAAGGTCTTTCAACTTCTTAAATATAACTGTCAATATAGTAACTGATATAATAGATAGACACAATTAATTCCTTATAAAACATATACTACTCCGAAAGACGAACCAAAACCGATAATAATTTACTTCAAAAAATGTGTGATTTTGGATCCAGGGTAGATTTCTAAGTAGTCAAAGAATTCATTCCAGCCAAAGAAATTCACAAGACGCTTCACCTCATCTTTGTTAAATGCTCTGCAAAAAAGAAGAAGAAATATCTTCGATATGTCGTAGATATGTCGACATGAACAGGAAATATACATGGAAGACGTACTGTATGTGAGAAATATATGTGTCTCTGGATGAAACATCATTTTAATCACAAGTTTGGTCACTTACTATATACTAATTTGTATTAATATACTTTCATATAAAATACTCGAAATTGTTTAATCGAGAAACGATTGGGGAAAAACAACGCAATGTTTTTCTTTGTGAATAAAAGCCACGCTCTCCTGGGTTTCCCTGTGGGAGTAAAAGACATGCCCTCCAGGGTTCCCCTGTGGGAGTAAAAGACACGCCCTCCAGGGTTTCCCTCTGTGAATAAAAGCCACGTCATCCAGGGTTTCCCTGTGGGAGTAAAAGCCAAGCCCTCCAGGGTTTCCCTGTGTGAATAAAAGCCACACCATCCAGGGTTTCCCTGTGGGAGTAAAAGCCACGCCATCCAGGGTTTCCCTGTGTGAATAAAAACCACGTCCTCCAGGATTTCCCTGTGGGAGTAAAAGCCACGCCCTCCAGGGGGATATTGTGTAGCAATGGGAGACATCACTTGACAACCGATGGTATCATTTTAAAAAGATTCATCACGTGTCTCAAATTCATGCGCCTACGGTTCGCCGTAAATTTTTAACAGAAGAAAACTCGTTTGAAATAGATGCCGTCTGTATTGCGTTTCAACGACATTTTAAATGAAATCGATTGATTTAAAGAAACAAACGATAATCGGCAGCTCGGCAGGTATATTAGTGACTACATGCACCGTGTGTCTATCGCAAAGTTGCGTTATAAACTTGTTAGTTTTGAAAAAAATTGACCTTTTTTATATTTTACGACAAAATCTAAAATGAAATTCAGTTAAATACATATATCTAATAAGTATGCTATAACAAATAGTGCATGTTGTTGACAGTAACATTGAACCTGTCAATCGAGGATTTTGAGGATAGTGGTGAAGATTACTAACGACTATTACTATTTACATTGTAGTATGTTTAATCAAGATTACTGAAAGTTGGGGATTCTATCCGTTGTCAATCATTCATGTTCATACTCCACTGTTATGTAATTTGATGCTGTGTATTTACATACACCTCGAACCATTCTAACATTTTAATAATGTTTGTTCAATTAAGACAGTGACTTCCACCACGATTTCTTTAAAGTCGCACTGTGTGATGTAAACACTATGTACAGTGTTTAAGGCCCATTCCTTCACACTAGAGACTGTACTTTTAGGTTTTGATGTTCTCCATTAATATACAAGCACCACAGAAAACTATTTTCCTGACGAAACATATAATCAGTACTAAAATTTAATATGTAAACACTTTGACAGTTGTCTCAGCGCGTCAGTAATACAAAATGCGCAAGGAGTATTGCGCAATAAAACAGAACGGCTGCAAAAGTGAAGTAGTTACATAATTGCAATAGTTTTTTACAACAGAGCTTTGACAGATGTTTAAAGGAGAGAAGTCGGTCGTGTAACTTACTCAGAAGCTGCAGCGAGTTTGTAGCCCTCATCATGAAGTTTATGTAGGATGTGATCGATGTCTGGGAATGCTTTTACTTCTCGGCTGCAGGCGTCAAATACTTTACCGTCTCTGAAACGACAAGATATTTCCCAATGAACTGTATCAAATCTTGCAATTAGCAAACCAAGTTCTCTACGCGAGCAAATATAAATGCAAATGCCTTAAAGTAAATATAAGATTAAAACCCGTGTTTCTAGATTGCTTTCATTTTAAGGAAAATAGAAGTGCATACATGTACAGAACAAGTTTCTCCATCAGCGGGAGAAAACTCTTAAACAGGTTTCTCCATCAGCGGGAGACAACTCTTAAACAGGTTTCTCCATCAGCGGGAGACAACTCTTAAACGTTCTCAAGTTTCATAATTCATGACATTTTTTTCATGATACGAATGCTTGTGTTTTGATTGCATTGTGAATTTAATGTGGGGGGGGGAATATTCCAATGTTTTTTGTTTGTAAACCTGACTTTGTATAAATATTATCTTATCTGATACTGTATCTATATTCAATACTTCATGTATTTATCAGTACACATAAAATTAGACATATAAAGACAAATGGGGAGCCTTTCTTCTCGACTGGTGTATAGGGTTCTGATTCGATCTTGGCCTTTACATAATTATCTAACAATATGATAAATGTGTACCGGTACAATTTTTAATATGTACGTTTGCAAAAGACTGAGCTATCAGATCCCCTTACCTCGTTCTGTTGAATGGAGGTTCAACATTAACTTTTCTATCCACCCAAAAAGGCCACAGGGTATAGTCTGAAATCAAAATAATTCTTTTAAGAAGATATATTGAATAAATAAACATCGTTACAGAGCGGATCCAGGAATTTTTGAAAGGGGTTCTACAATTAATTTTGGTTTTAAATGTGTCATTTTTACCTTTTTAATAGAAAAATTTTCTGCCGAAAGGGATGGTCCCCCCCTGCCCCCTCCTGGTTCTGCCACTGCGTTACCATGCCGTGATAGACTCGCAGTTGTTTAGCTAAGAATGGCTGACTTACAGTACAAACACATACAACAACTGGAGATAATTCAAGATAAGTATGTAGTACAAAAGAATTTGTAAAAGCTGTGAGGGTATTCCAGCCTGCAGACTTTCGCCCACACCGTTCGCCGCAGTCATCGTCTGCTAATTCTTCACCTTCTGGTAGTAATCATTAATATGACACACATTAAGCATGGTGATGTGTTTGTCTTTCACTAATGCGGCCAACGATTCAGGATATATTGCACCGAAAACATGACAAGTGGCATCGCGTGTATATTTATTCAACAACTCCCGTGACAATTGCAATCTGTCGATATAAAATGAAAGTAGCACGTACTTGATTGGATGACACAGTGTATTGCAATTATCAATGCCAGATCATATCAAGTTTAAAAGTTATAATAGTGATTTCAGTATGGTTTTTCTACAGCATTTTAAAAACTGTCTTTCGGTCATGGACACACCCTACAGTACAATTCGTTAACACATGTATTTTTTTTAATGATGAGCGAAGTTCCTTGTTATTGTGTAAGCTGAAAACGTATAATGAAACAGGGACCAGAATCACAGACGATTCTATTATGCTAATATTTCAAAGTGCTGAAGAAATTATGAAAGCTCTCCACAAAACACTGGGAGGTCATTGGGTTGTTTACTATAAGATGTGAGCTCTGATCAGACTTATAGTTCGCCAGGATGAGAGAGAGCATCTGAAATATGGTTCTCTGTCGTGCGCGCGTACGCGTGTGTGTGCGTATGCAATATCATATGCAGTAGAAGGATAAGGGTAAATAAAACGCCACGATTTTATGCCGAATTTATAGACGTTCGTACCATGAAAAAATAGTATGAGTGAACTTTCAAGACAACAAACAAATTACTATCATATGTGTACTTTGTCAAGGCACCAAACTATTCAGCCTGTTAAACAGTATCAAATTATTCTGTCTGCCTGCACAGTAACAAACAGAAAATGGGTAGGAGGAAAAAATGAAAGAATTGGGTCTTCAATGCTACACAGTTGATAGTCTATTGTAACGACACAATTTAATTACTGGGAATATGTAGATAACCTTCTAGTATTCTATTATATAAACACATGATGCATTGTGGAACTGTAATAAATTGTATAAATTTTATTTTTTAGCAAAATAATTGTCCAGTATTTCTAAATCCAATTATGAAGAAATTGATTAAACTTATCATGAAAACGAACAATGTTAGTGAAAACGGATGCCCATGATTCAATTATCCATATTGCTAAGTTATATTTGCGTTCTCAGAAAATTTCTTTTGAACTTGGATTTTGTTTCAGGGAAAACAAGGTCAATACACTATTTTTAGCTTTCACGCTTCTTAGAAAGATTTGTTGTGCCAATTTGGTGACCTAGAAGTCTTAATGTTCAACTGAACACGTTTTCAACATGAACTATTTATTACAATTAAACTTTTGACTTTAAGATTTACAAGGAACTATACTATTTCCGTCGACAATCTGAATTCGATATAAATAAAATGACCTGATTAGTACAAAATGTGAAATATTCTCCAACATCAATCTTGTTTATCTAAAACAGATGGATATGTGCGGCGTACACAAATAAATATCCATGACACTACGATTGCAAATAAAAACACATACTTCACTCGCCAAACAAATATTCTAAAGGCTGGAACAAAATGGGAGTTCTTTAAAGATTTTACGACCTTCAAAATGTTTGAAAAAGGTCTTCATATGCCTGCAAGATAAGTAACTTCTGGTCTCTATATATATGGTCTACTGTAACATATACTCAAAATGTATCTGTCATCGTGTCACATAAAATGTACACTGGTCTGCTGTCATTGACTACGAGTGTCCGAATTTTCTAGCGGCAGCATTTAGAATCAAGGACAGGCTACTACATACATGTAAGTGAAGAAGAAGAAGAAATTAAGTCGTATGCAGTGAATGACAAGCAAACCTTGACAATAGTTTCTCCACAAAATACTAGAGATTGTTCACCTTATTCATCATGTTGTACACATTGTACATGTATTTACGATTTAGTGGGTACAGAAAGTCCTATATCATCCTGTAAAATATACAAAGTTAATTTTCTGTAATATTCAAACTGACCCCAGCTCGTTAGGGGATAGAATTTCTGGAAAGTCACAACAACAATATATAATGCTATTATATAGCATAACTTCTAAATCATACACTAAATAAAGCATAAAAACCATCGAGTTTCAGATTGACAGAAGGTATTTGTGTTTGGATTGACTGGAGAACGGCGGGATGCTAATTCCGGTTTACGAGCAGTACAAATTCCGGAAAACGTTGTCGAGGTTGTTGCAATGTTTCCCGCATGGCTTTATCCTCCGAATGACCTGTCTAGCGCTTCTGGTGAAGAAGTGAGGGTATGCCACGTGTAGAATTGAGTTTTTCAAATTGGCCAATAAAGATGGCATGTGTGTCTACATTATCTACAGTTTGTCATAAAAACGCTGATTTTTTTCCAGATTACGTGGCTTTTTCTTAAGGGATAACAACAATTGCATGGTTTAATGATGACCTTGTCCGACAGTTCATCGCAAGCAGGTGAGCTTTACGATGCTGGAGTGTTAGCACGTAAACGAACTTAACGAAGTTTCAAAGGAATTAAAGCAAGATTTAATCAAACATAACAGATCTTAATTGATTGCAATATTTGGGCAGTTTCTTTTTAAAAGTACATAATACTACCACATTGAAACTTGAAATTTCAAAAATTATTATTAAAACACCCAACAAGTCATATATTGTTTCCTTAGAAACAAAAATCAAACTTGATAACATCTAGCAAATTCTCTTTACAATTTTCTATCCCTTGGTACCTGTAATTATTATATGCCGTCACATTCTCATATTTCATACAACTAAATAATTAAAATATAAAAGCGCTAAAGATAGGTTGTCATTATTGCTTGTATAAAGCATGTTCAGTCCAAAGACTGTGCGGTTAGCAGCGTGTATAAGGCGACGCCACGAAATGCATGCTCAGTCCTAAGACTGTGCTGTATAAGGCGACGCCACGGCCTAAGACTGTACGATCAACAGCGGGTATAAGGCGACGCCACGGCTCCTTTCATTCTCGTCAGGTGCTTGCTTGAACGTTCCTGAATTCTCCGTTTCATATTTTCCGTTCACGGCCAAACGTAATTTGTTTGTCAGCAAACACATTAAACGATCATCATTATAATAGACAAGAAACAGTTATTTTGCGTACAGAAAAGAATCCGAAAAACCCGCGGAATGCAGATTGCAATTGCAGAATTGCTGACTTTTGTACCTTAAAAGAATGATTAGAAAAACAGGGTTTATGGCAAGAGTTCTGATAAATGTATTAATAGAGTTGGATCGATAAACATGAATTTAAACTTTTAATTTTGAAATATTCACAGCTCCTTTTCCGGAAATCTGTGCTCTAGAATTATAAAATAACCCTTTCCTCCAAATTTATATTTAAATCATTTTTCATAAAAATGAAATTGCAATAAAAACAATGTAGGAGATACCAAAATAATGAACTTTGATGATGCGTTGTTTATAAAAATTTCAAATCCTGCAATATTTTCAGGGCGTTCTTCGTTCTTCAGCTGTGCAAATTAAAAACATAAAGTGTAAGATAAAGTTACTGTTATAAGCCGTGCCTATGAAATATGTCTTAAATTGTATTTTGTATCTTGTATGATATGCAACATCAGTATGTTGATGATTTTCAACTCCTGACAGTGTTAGAGGCTCAATATGCGTGTAGTTCGGAAATTACCCAATGTAATTAAAATTAAATGCTAGATTCGCTCGCGTACTCTTGCGATCCGATTTTATTTAGATTAAAAATTACCTAAAATCGACCCGTTTCACAAAAATGCAACGGGTACCTCCTCCGATGAACAATGACCATTCCCTGTATGGACAATTAATTGCATTTTGTGATTAAAAGTCTTGTATTTAAAATATTTTTTGAAGAGATAAAGGTAACAAAAATGAACCATTGTGACATTTGGTCGACTCCTCTGTCAATCTAATTTTAGACTTTAGACTTTAGATTTTAGACTAGTATATTGTGCTCCTTTATGATACACTTCAATACAAGTTCTTATTGTTCAACAAAGGGAAACAACTATGTGGCAACTAGGAAGTTGTGTATTTCATGACGCGTTTTACCCAAAGACAGAGTATCCGAGGCAAAAGAATTCATATTTAATGTTTCTCCTGCAAAATAATATGAATTAAATAGGACGTCACAATGGATACTTAATAACGTTGTCACAGTCAAGCAGAAAGCAAGAGGCTATACAGAGGAATCAATCTAATTAGAATTAGATTGGTGAATGTACATTCCGCTCTTTTATAACGAATTGTTATGCCTTGGATACTCTGTCATTGGATAAAACACGTCATGCAATACACAATTTCCTAGTTGCCATATAGTTGTTTCCCTTTGTTGAACTCTTGCGTACGGTGAGACGCAAAATTTCATATTTTCGTCCACTCGCGGTGAGCACGCATACTTATCGTTGCGCTCATATACTGCTAAAAGGATTATTACCAACTGCTATGCAAAGACTCGAACTGAAAAAAACCAACTAAAATTCAGTGACTTAATGAGATTTGGGAATAAAATAGCTCAAACGAAACTTGCAATTCACTGCCTTTCTTTGTTAATAGTACCGATCCTGTCGGAGAGGAATGAATGATAATTACATGTTTAATCAAACGGCCTAAAGTTTGAGACGAAGCCCGACACAAAGTGTTTGTTTCTGACTAACTACAGAAATGTGTCTGGCCTTTGTGTTTGTTACTGTCTGTCTATAGAAATGTGTCGGGTCTTGGTGTTTGTTACTGACTGTCTACAGAAATGTGTCGGGCCTTTGTGTTTGTTACTGTCTATAGAAATGTGTCTGGCCTTGGTGTTTCTGACTGTCTACAGAAATGTGTCGGATATTTGTGTTTGTTACTGACTGTATACAAAAATGTGTCGAGCCTCTATATTTGTTACTGACTGTATACAGAAATTTGTCGGGCTTCGCCTCAACATTTTAACAACCCGACAAAGTAATAATACATTGCCAATGGTAAACAAATTTCTGATAGAAGGTGAGGCTTACAAGACAGAAACCATGTATGGTGATTGTATAAATAGCAAACCTTATATACTTCGACTACAATTTGTTCAAAATATATGTACGTAATACCTATAGACATACTCGAACTTTCTAATGTCAGGTGAAAAACGTATATGCAGTTATATGTCGATTACGATACTTAGTGATTGGATTTCAGTAGAGGTAATTTTGAAAATATAGATACCAGGCATGCCAAGCAAAATACATTTCAATATACGCCGTTGTCGATGAGTTGCTAGATGTATATCACAATGTCATGAAAAGACTCATATGTAAAACTTATACGGTACCAATTTTGATGCACCAGATGAGCATTTCGACAAATAATGGCTCTTCAGTGTTATATTTTCCACACCGGAAAGTACAATTTCACATACGTTCTAGAATTTACAGCCCATGGCATTTTATCGAAAACATAATTTCGAAGTTGTGTAAATTTTTATATTTTTATGCTAGTATTCAGATATTTTTATTTTTTATATGCAAGGTTACACATGCTTTGGAGCACGTAACAAGTCGCATGAACAACGAATTCATAAACGACTCCTCCTTTTCCGTAAATTCCCACGTACTCCAAAATATGTACATCTACATTGATAAATCAAATGCATCATTACATGATATAAACATGGTCTAGAAACTGAGATTTGAACCTCTTTTTTTTTGTAAATGAAAACTCGATTATGACTTAGATCGATCAAAGTGCGATACCGAAGTTCTAGCATTACTAAATTCAGACGTTTTAAAAGAAAATTCATTTGAATTCTTTCTTAGTTTACTTGTCAAGGAGCCGAATATTGTTTATTGATACAGCAGGAGAATGAACAAAAAAAGCATGCATTTTCGAAAATGTTATTTATTATGTAAATAATAGAAAAAATGGTGCATATCTGACATGTGGAGGCTCGTGATAACTGGATACATTGCTATAGATAGATAAAACATCAAACCAATTTAATGCAATCTACCAATACGTCACATGAATTATGTTATTTACATTCATGTATGTTTTCTGCATGATTTTCGTTAAAGTAAGCATACATGTAGGTACACGTATTTGTCGACTTTTATATACAAATGACATCGCCAAATATTATACAAATACTCCGTGCTCGGTGGATTTTATATCCCCCAGGTGACTAAAACATCGTATTGACCGGGGGAGGGGGGGGGATAAATAATTGTTTTATCGTATGGTTGAATAATCTAAAATATCAAAAACGACTACTAGAGTCTACGAAACGATACCTTGTCGGCTATTTTTGTATACAGTTAAACTGCAAGACCCAGTCAAAAGTGATTAGAGGCGTGAGTTTTGTTTGCATTATGGAGTTATTTGTTTGATGGGTCGGGAGAAGCGGATTATGCATGAATTATCCCACGCTTCTATTCTTTTATATCCACATACCTTAGATGTAATGATAGCCTCATGAATGCAAAGCAATTAATTAAAATAGACGTAACACGCTTCATCAAAGGAATATAGTAAAACAACACAGGTTCATCACTGCAAAACATTGAGAAACGTAAATTTTTATAGATTAAAGCTTTCGATTAGGTCAATGCAAGGATATGTTAAGCTGGGGGAAACATAGAGACCGATCACGAAGTTCGATATACTTTGAAAATATATTCGTAGTATTTGGTGATCAGGTCTTCCAACAGTTTGTTGGAATCCCCATGGGCACGGATTGTGCTCCTTTATTAGCTGACCTGTCTTTATTTTTACGAAGCAGAATTTATTCAAAAGCTTCATGAGAGGAAAAAACATATTGCTGTGACCTTCAACTCCACATTTCGATATATCGACGTTTTATCTATTAATAACAATGATTTTTATTCATTTTGCAATTCCTTATATTCCATTGAAATCGGAAAAAAGACATTATAAGGTCTTCCACAACTGCTTCTTTTTATTGGACATAGATGTTGACGGCAAACTAACATAACTGAACGTTATGACAAAATGGATGATTTCAGCTTCTCCATCATCAACTTCCCATATTTATGCGGCAATATTCCATCATCACCTGCATATGGTGTTTATGTCTCTCAACTGATTAGATACATGAGAGGATGTTCTGCGTATGATCAATTCTTACATCAAGACAGGTTACTGAAAAATATGTCGATGTTTCGACAGTCTCTCTACGTTCAAAGTCAGCATTTCGCAAATTATATTGTCGTTATAATGATATAATTTGCAAATACAAGTTACCACTGAGTCAAATGCTGTCTGACATCTTTCCTACCGATTGTTAGGCCGCTATTAGCATACTGAATTCACTACGAATTGCTACGTTTACCTGATCAAGATATAGGGCTTGAAGTGGGTTTGACCGGTCGTCAGGGGATGCTTACTCCTCCTAGGCAACTGATCGCACATCTGGTGTGTCCAGAGGTCCGTGTTTGTCCTATTCTTCAATATTTGTCTTTATAGGAATTATGAGATTGATTAATATTCGTTATCTTTATTTGATCGAATAACGCATTTTAGGTTAAGTCAGACCAAATGTTCACGCACTTCTACAAAAAATGTGAGAGGTGTATTTTGTTTTTACAAGTATGAAAGACGAATTGCATACAATTTTGTTGTGTCGAGCATTGTGTTTTCAATGTAATCATATTTCATTCAAAATGAAGGAACAGAAAACGTGCTTGTTAAATCTAATACATACCAATTTTTTTAGTAATAAGCTGTTGCTGTTTCGTTGTATTTCAATTTTCGATAAAAGCACTGCGACGCACAGGTGACCTATCAACTTCACAGAAAAACCTACACCTTGAAATGCAGATCTATACGTTGAATTACAAGACATATGTACGGAGTGCAATTCAATGTGTTGTGTGGGGGTTTTTTTATCATAAGGAATATTTCTGCATGGCCAATTTTGCAAATTACCCCCATACTTTCATACCCCCATAATAAAGATAAACCAAATACTCATTTCTTACGTTTGAGACATAAAAATAAAGCGTTAGATAGTTTGTACTTAAAGTATTTAAGGTGAAGAGGTTTTGAAAATTGAACAGAATTTTTCGACAGGTACAGTTCTGTTAAAAAAACTGTAAGATCCGGGCTTCATATGTTTTTGTTTTTAGATTAAGACTTAACAAATCACATTATCTCCTAAAATTTATCGTGTTTACTTACAATTAAAAATAGCAAGAGAACGTTTCCATATGTCGAGTTTCTTAAAAACATAAAGTTAAAACCGAATAATTTTGATGATTCCAAAGCTGTACGCTGTAAGAGAACATCTTGATGAAATTAAAGAATACATTCTGCTGCCAAGAGGATGGTGACGAATCCATCATCAAATCGTACGTGATCAATTCGTTTGATCCGGCGCATACATTAGACTCTATTTTATTCTGAGTCCTTTAATCATCAATATAATCACTTTTTCGCCTTATCGTTAACATCACACACGAAATGAGACACAGCTGTTCGTAATTCGTGTAGAGATATTAGTTTCACAGCTATGTTCTTCTCCAGTTGTGTAATAACACTGAGAAAACATACTCTGATTTATCGAATCCGAAAAACGATACCCTGCGAAGTGTCCATATGCACCATGAGTAATCTAATCTTAGACGATAGCTAGCGATGAAGCGGCAATCCGGATTCAAATGACCGTTGCAGCTCTAAATGATAGGCACGATGATCTGCAGTTGGTATGCCAAACTAAGTCAGTTTGGGTTACAAAAATCAATTAGGATTCCTGCTTTTTCAACAAGATATTATCAATGGAGTACAGAAGTTGAGAAAATATTTTCACAACATTTATTTTTTTAAGGTGCATCAGTCTTATCAATCATTCGAGCTTATATTTTCACAGCAAAAATATTCAATGAATATATCAACAACTTTTTTAGGCCTCACCCCTATCTTCAGAATGCGCATGTAGTTAGAAAAATCCTGATTTTAGAAGATAATTGTGGTGCATATAAGCAATATTGACGAACGTCATCGTGCTATACAATAATTGTATGTACGAAATGAGTGCAAATGAAGTGAAATTAATCTCAGAAATGTCAAGGCAAAAGAGACTGGTTGCGATAAAATTATTACCTGCTAACACAAATTAGCTTCTTCTTTTTTTTGTGTCCATATTAGATGCGCATTCTGTCTTTGGACCAGACTTGGTCAATCAGATTCAATTACCGGTATGGATAAAATAGAGTTTAAAATAATTTTCATATTTTGACTTCAAACTGTTGGATCTGCATAGGTAAATTGTTCAGATTGAGATGAAAGGGTGGAGTATTGCACTATAGAATTGATACAAAAATGATTTGTAATGAAATAAAAATTATACATATTTCCTTCTTCAGAATACAACCAGTATGATTTACGATATTCTTGAAAGGCCTAAAAGAATTTGTAACATTCTTAAGTTATCGTGCATGCTGTAACCTGGAATAATATTCCCTTGACACAGATAATAGAAACGTTATCATAACGTTAGCAGACCACGCGGATGACGAAACGATTCATTGTCATACCGAGTTAACACATATTCACAGGCGAAATTCGAAACAGACTCGGAAACGGTAAATGTTCTGCGATTGCCGCTAGGCACCAGTCAAAATAGAAAATATCACGTTCAAAATTATTTAAATCTGAATAAATTATTGTTTTTAAAAACTCAAACTTACCAAGGTCGAAGGCGATTAACTTTGGTTTGGGGACATTGTTGTTTTCTTGGTCCATATCGAAATCTTCTTCTGCCCAATGATCTAGAAAGTCCGAAATACACTATATGCAGAAGTCAACCATTGCATGGACAGGGACGTTTTTATTGATGATCCTCAAAAAACTTTATTTTCCCTCATAACAATATTGCTATTTTATCACTAAGTTCCCTTGATGACGAGAGCAAGAATTTCTAGCATTGTGGCGTCTGCTTTCCCGCTGCAGTGACTGAGAGATTGGGATGGCGCGAAAATGAATATATCATTAAGGAATCGATTGAACACGTGATTAGCTTTAAGAGGTATGTCCAAAACAAACTGCTTGGCAGATTTGTGAATGAAAGATAGGAGCTAATGTAACTCTCTGCTACAAGGCGCAAGCTCAAACAATTTTTGGTCTGGTAGAGTATGCAAAACACTTAAACGATAAAAAGAAATATTTATATAATAATTGGAGTTGAACTGAAATGTATGAACAAAAACTGGTTTTTTATGAAAATTTAAAGTAAAAATTTATTCCTGAATATTTTTTATGGACGAAAAAATGTAAACTTTAAAACAATAAATGAATCTAATATTGCTGGCTGTTTGTTTCAACAGCAATAGACAATGACCTGTTTATTGCTTTAGTTAAATTGATTAATTGTGCTTATCAGGACATTAACTGGCTTAGCAATCTCTGCCTATGTTGAACCTACAGTAAACAAGGTCATTGATAAGGATTTATATCCCTTGCTGATTGTGAAATTAGTTTTAGTCTCTTCAAACAACTCCTTCTTTTTTCGATCTTTCACCAACCTTGAAGATGAAAGATTCTTTTATGGTCACTTTGTATTTTGAACTGTGAAACATGCACAATCTTCCTCGTGCTTTCGATGTACAGTGTAAGTCATTAATAAATTACATGGTTGAGTGCAATCACATATTCTCGGTCCTTTCCATCAAGCGCAGAAACGATGTCGAATGTCTTCCGGTAACCTCCATATTTATATCAAATCATGATACGGCTATAAGATTATGCATAGTTAAACAATAAATCTTTACTAAATAAGACGAGATTTCCCCATAGTAAGTCTAAAATCATGTTAATAATCACTAATTAGTGACCTACACAATGGTTGTAAGCGTCCACTTTGTAGAAATTTAGTACTCAATACATTCAAGGCGCCTTTCCTGTAGCTGAATGGTAGGGCGTTTGCTCAGTAACCAGAAGGTCATGAGTTCGAACCTCGCTCGCGCCATGGTCGCATCACCCCTAAGACGTAATAATAGGTAGTGATTGCTCCTTCGCCAAACGTTCGGCATTTAGAGATGAAAATCACAGGTCTTTCGGATATGACTTTGTGTGGAGGTAGGCGTTGGCCCGTTAAAGATCCCGTACTGCTACGGCCCTGAGCGCTAAGATTAAGTCTTTAAAAAAATGTCGTACTTCACCTCCAGGTTGTGAAATAAGAGTGAAAAATTCTCGACGGCACGTAAAACAAAAAACCAACAACAACCCGGGCTGGTCAGAAAGGCCCGTGAAGAAGCGATTGGGTCGAGTGAAAGGAAGTAATTATTTCAACCATTTTTGTATCATTGCTATGGTGGCATATTTCTGCCCCTTGTATGCAAGTTATTTTTCTATAATTTATGTCTACATACAAGATAAATATGTCGACATGCAGCATAATTATGTCAACATGCAACTACATGTACGTTGACATGCAAGAAAAATGTACATTGCTGTGGACAAGTTTTGTTCCAAAGGTGACTTAAGCTTTTGTAATGGTACAGATACTAGGTGGTTTACCATGGAAAATTTTTCGTCACTTGTTTTTATTTGAATCGCCGACATATTACGTTTTTCTTAATAGAAATAACATCGATTTTATCTTGAATATCATGCTTTGTCCAAAATAAATTTACATGAGGTGAACTGAAAGAAGAAAAAAATGTACAAATAAGATGTTGGCGAGTTACATGTAGTCCAGATTCTTGCTAGCGAGAGAAAATTATATTTTCTTCCAACAATATCTTGACACGGAGATGCGGTTTTACGAACTTTCAAACCGAGATTTTCCCGTCTATCTAGACATTGACACGATAAAGAATCAGTACTGTATTAGAGCAACTCCACTGCAGTGGTCAAATATTCTTTTTAATTTCGCCTGAAGTCGATATCCTCTTCATCTTGATTTTTATCCCCAAGAATGTAAAACATCCTGTTATACGCAGTATTATACTCGTGTAAACTGTGTAGTGTAGGTCCAGGAGGATCTATAATGGCGGACCTGTATTATTCTTACTCATTTTACATTGGACAAGACGCATCAGGATGTAAATTTGATTTAATCAACATGACGTAGAAAAGGAATAATAAATGTATATTAATTTTTCTTCTTCATAAATATGACATTGCAAAATTGACTTTTTTCGCTATCAGAAATTCTCCATCTTTGCATATTTGACCTCTGTGATACAAATCCCGCCGATCATTCTGTTTCATGATTTTCTTTCACGATTCTTTCTGTTATTTATATTCGACTTTTGACAAGAGGGACCATCTGCTTTTACGAGTCGGGAGAAGTCATTATTTTGGTAAGAATGTGGCGTAACAGTTCTGTTCAACTCTAAATATAAAGGTTGTCTCCTTGACTTCATTCCGGAATTTGTTTTGTATAGACTTTTTTTCTTGTCTCTGCCAACCACAAAAACCATATGAATAAAAGTTTTAATACCTACAGTTATAAATCTATATATATATATACATATAAATATATATATATATATATCAGATATATATATATATATATATAACGATGACTAAGTACACATGATCCACATCTAAATAATTACACTATAATAATTGATATACTAGTATTGCCGGACGCAGTGCTATATGATTGTATAATTGAATTTGGATATATGCACACACACACAACAGTTAAGACACTCATATACTTTCTATTTCATAAATGGCGATGAATGTAGTCCCAAAAAATTGTACATGTAATGTCTTTGTCAGACGACAGACATATTCTTGCTAAATTCAAACTCTATGGGACGTTTACTTGTCCACGTAATGTAATTCCGTTTGATATCAGCATGACAGAGTGTCTCTTATGTCGTAAGCATGAGGTACTGTTGTCGAATGTAGAGGTGCAATCTTATAGTTACTTTCACAATCACGACTTCTTCCAACAAACCAAGATAAACAAATGGTGTTTAAACTCCGTACGCATTGGCATGTTTCTATTATCATTGAAAGTGCAAACAGTTTATCGAATCGTTTGTATAAAAGTAGACTTTGGAAGGAATTAGGAGTGAATGTTATATATCTTTCTCCATTTTAAAAACCACAACTCCTGTTTCGTGACGGTGGTCTCTACTTCACTCCAGGAACAGGCGGGAACAGACGTCTGCTCGGAACCGCAGTTGTAGCTAACCTTGTTGTAATCACTCGTCTTTCACCCTCCTAATGCATTTTCTGTGTAGAAAACAAAGCTGGAAACATGAAGAGAGAAAAAACATAGATTGAACCCGATTAACCTTATCGAAGGATTTTACTATTTTCTGTGTGATAGATTATAGAAGTTTGAACTTGCACTCATCTAGATATATCTTTGCAAAATCTGCAAAAGCAACCTACTAAGTTTATAATATATGATATTTTTAATCATACTACCTGATCCGATGTTGGATCGGGTAGAAATGTTCGACATTCAAGTGAACAAATGAATACTAATTAGCGCTCTATCTGTATATTGCGTCAAACCACAGCCTAATAAACATTTGTTGACAGGGTTACAATGTAGTTGCACTTTTAATATCTGGCATTGTGCGCTTTCTTAGAGGAACTTTTGCTGTCCACCAAGATGTAAACACTTTACTTAAGAACCGTGATTTAAATATTAGAACTGCTTCAAAAAATGCAGAAAAGTTTTGAGAGTGAAAACTAAACGACCTTCAATTGAATTTTATGAAAATCTCTCCGCATTGAATTATTTATTTCCATACAATAATGTTCCAGGAGAAATTCTTATGTCGAAATTGCAACAAAAGAAGATCGCAAGATGTATGAATTTCAATATGTTAGTGTTGATTGTTATGTACTTTAAGCTGTTTTAGTCATATTGGTGACAATTTTAACCGGCAAATATTATTTTTATTGGCATTCATGCCCTTTAACTCTCGGACATACGTCCACGGGTCGGATAAAACACTTCTTCAACAAATGATATTGTTTTCAGGGGAACCATTTGAGGGTTTAACTGAACAGTAGGATAAAATCCATTTAATACTGTTTGAGGGTATACTATAGTAAATGATATACTGCGGGATAGATATTTAATATAAATTTAAAAAAAAAAAACTGCGATAAAATAGCCAGTGGTATTTTATTCGTGGCCCTCTCTTAAATATTTCGAGAGTTTGGTAGAGGATCTAATAGTGAAAAATACCTTTAACAGTGCTTCTTTACAATTTGATGATGTGCATGTTATTGGGACCTTAGGATCCAATCATTACCTCTAAAGATAGTTTTTGTTGGTTTTCTTTTATACTTTCTGTCTGTCCGTCCCGTCTGTCTATCACAAAATCTTATGAAACGTTTCCTTTCCTGTATGGCTTATCGGATGGACTTGAAACTTGATAAATTACCTCATTTCCATTTGTAGATGTGCATATTATCGGGACTGGGGGACCCAATTATTTCCCGAAGAGTCATAGTGGATCTAAGAGGGGTGGGTTGTGTAAAATAGCTTGTGAACACTTCTCCTCCTATATGGCTTAACGGATAGCCTTGAAATTTTGTACAATGCTTCATTTTCTTCATCTAATGATGTTCGAGTTGTTCTGAACCCGGGATCTTGTATTTTCCTGTAATTTATAGGGGATCAAAGAGGAGTGTTTCATAGCCTTTTGCCTACTGGTACTTCAGCATAACAGTCATTATTTTTATATCATATATACATTGTAATAATGGCATTGGTCACAATGATGTTGAATTTTCTCCATCTTTTCCTCATGGCACAAAGTGCAGTTCATAATGTCTATGTTCCTGCTCGTGTTTTCTCCTCCATACCATGCAGTTCATTAAGGGGAGGAGTGTAATTTGGAGCTCTTTAAATTGGGGATCTGGAAAGACTTTTTTTTTTTTTAAACGAAAGCATTATATTTCAAAAGAAGAACTTTTATGATATCATATATACAACCTGCTATTAGTTTGAATGTTGTCTGACGTGTTTCATATCAATTACTAAACCGTTCTTTACATACTAATTTTGACTACGGATTACTCCATTTAGCTGATCAAGATATAGGGCTTACGACGGGTGTGGCTGGTCAACAGGAGATGCTTACTCCTAGGAACCCGATTTCACCTCTGGTATGTATAGGGGTCCGTATTTGTCCTTCTCTTAGTTTTACATTCTTTATAGGAGTTATGTGATCGATCACTGTTCGCTATCTTGATGTTGATCGTCACAGATCAGGCTCACGGAATAATGAAAACAGGGACTGTAAAGTACAGAAGCGTATAAAGGCCATGTGTTTTATTTTCATTTTTGAATTGTCGACTGTCAGCTTTAAAAATGGTTCGGATTGCTTTTAATTACGGTTTTGTCGACTTTAAGGTTTGAGGTTTCACAACACAATCATTAGATATCTAATGAAATTTTGTAAAGGGTTATAATAGGTATCTGTACACTGAAATTCAACTGAATCACAGTTTGGGGCTTTAACGATGTAAATACAATATAATAAATGAAGTAGTGTAGAAACACTAAAGAAAGCAGACAAAACCGTATGCTAAAAGAATATTTCAAGCTGTAGAATGGTATACTAAAACATGTGCACGAGAGAGGTCGGTGCAATGAAAAATTAGACTGGACCACCGATCGTTACTTCCGCGTCATGGTTTTGCGATGTTTTGGTTCTGCTTTTAAATTTGGTTGTAGTTTATATGATTATTTGCTTCAAATGAATATAGATATTTAATAGCATTTTCTTTCAGTATATATGTGTTGCCACTAAAGGTCAATATGAGTAAAGAATTGATAGGAAATACTCAGCAGACTAATCTTATTAACTCGGAATTAATCATCTATATGGGGTTTCTTTAAAGTTGGCGAATCATAAAAAAAGCAAAAACCACCCATTCACCCACCCCCCAAAACATACAAACAAACAAAAATTTAAAAAAAAACTAGAAGCTCGCTGTTTTAATTAATATGTTCTTGTAGTAAATCTAAACACCGTGCGCTTAACCTCTGTAAAGAAAGGTCTTTGAGTGTGAAAATATCGATACAAATAGATTATCCATAAAGTGCACAGACATAAAACTTCATTGAGGACTTTGTTTAAACATTTATGTATACTGATACTCAGAGCGTGTCTCGGGGGTTATAGCGGAAGATTCAGCGCGTACAAAACACTTGTTCATCCAGAACAGCGCAGACAACAGGGAAGAATTCAGAAATAAATTTAATTTTTGAAAAATACAAGAGGGCATGAACTGCGACGATTTCCGCCAGCGTGAAGTGGTGGCGCGTGAAGTGGTGGCCCGTGATGTGGTGGCGCGTGAAGTGGTGGCGCGTGATGTGGTGGCGGGTGAAGTGGTTGGCGCTTCATGAAGTATGCTGATGTGAAGCGTCACAGTTCATGACCTCATATATTTTTGAAAAATGAAAATTTCTTATATTTACATTTTACTTTATTTTTTGTCGGAATTCCCAGTCGTACTATGTTTATCAAGATTCATACGCACATTGTTCACATTCATGAGGTGATGGCTTTCATTTCTATTGGTAGAGGTATCAAAGGCAAAAACGTTGAAAATTTAAATATTCACGAATGATCCGAAAAGCGTAAGACATTATATTGACTCGTTGACAACAAGAAAGAACAATCCAGCCAGTCTCAAGGAAACAATAGTAAATTCACATACAGCTTAGTGATAGATCCAGAGGGAAAGGGGAGGAGGGGGGGGGGGCGGGATTTACAGTTAACTAATTAATTATTTCCGGTCGCGATCGCGGGTGTTCGCTTCGCAAGCGGGAGGCCCGGACTCGATTCTTGGTATCCCGATCTGTGTAATAAAAAAAAACAACCTCGAGACGTTTAATTGCTAGTGACTGTTCCTTCGCCAAACGCCGGCATTTGAAGTGAAAATCACGGGTCTTTCGGATATGACCTCCCGGACGGCGGTGGACGATGTCATAATGAAGGAAGAAACCTCACTGCTTACGCCATGCATAGGTCAAAATGTTTGGCACTTCTGCCATCATGAGTGCA
This sequence comes from Ostrea edulis, assembly GCF_947568905.1. Lineage (NCBI taxonomy): Eukaryota > Metazoa > Mollusca > Bivalvia > Ostreida > Ostreidae > Ostrea > Ostrea edulis. The sequence continues at coordinate 93,854,621 of NC_079164.1, read as the reverse complement.
AACTTCTCGAATGGATGTAAACAACACAAAAGACAAAAAACTGTTTTCTTTATTTACCCATGTTGTCTATTGAAAACATTGATCTTGTTAGGGACCCATATCCAAGATGTGGGTGTTAAATTTTATCTGTAGAAAGCGTGATATTAAACTCTGGTAATTTTGTATAGATACCTATGGACCATGAGGTCATTAACTCAAAAGTCAAGGTCAAGTATGAACTTGTAACATGTATAGATTTGGGCAGGGTTCTTGTCTTCTTGATGATTGTGTCAGTTTTTTGCTAATTAGTACTAAGGACCACCTTCTGTATCGAGCGGCCGCACGGTAAGTTGTAACAGTGTAGCGCACTATTCTGATTTCACTCCTATGTTTAGAGATCTAAAACAGGAAAAGCCAGCAATATAAACATTTCATATCTAATTTCTTTGCTGGTGAAATATTATATGCTTATTTCATATCTCTGCACAGTTATTTTGATATCATTAGACAACAATTTTTTTTCTTCATTTGAGGCTTGCAACTGTGTTTCAATGTTTTCACGGTTGAAAATATTATTTTTGAGATTAAAAGAATTTCTTCCCCACGAGTTCACTAAGTTCCCGTCCTTCACTTACGAAAAAACTGATTCGTTAAACAGTTCGATTGAAAATATATTTTGTCAGACTTATACACGTTCATTTTTTATGAATCTGTCACGTCACCTACATGAACAGCACAATATCAAGCTGTAATTGTAATAGTAATTAAAATATTTATATAGCGCCCTATCAACATTAGTTCTCTAAAGCGCTTTACAAATGTGAGAGAAAAGATAATATAAAATCGATGTGCACATACATGTGAATACAATATTCATAGTGTCAAAATTAAAATGCATAATTATTATTATTAATATATAGCGCCTAATGTAACGATATAATTACCCTAATAACATAAACATATAAAACAAATTAAAACAACCCTTGGGAATAATTAAATACATGGAAAGGACATAAGTATAATTAACAACTACAGTTCAAATAACAACTGGAGGTTTTTTTTTTTAAAACACATTTTTGATAATACAATTATATCACTCGCGCTCTCTATGTCTTTAGATACACTTTAAGCTTGTATCAGAGTGAAGGTCATTGCTATTTAACTAATAATACGATATAAAACAAAGGGAAGTAAATGAACACGCAATTCGGATAAATTATCCTAGAATCAACCACGTAATTAATCTCATCAAAGATTGTAATATTATTTGCTTCCACAAGTGCTTTATTTTTGTTCTGCTTTTATTTGTGTTCTGCTTTCATTTTGTGATACAGGCGCCGTTACTTCATGCCGAATTTTCTTTCTTTTCGGGAAAGTCTTGATGATCGCGCGAACCATATGTTTGAGATTCACGAAGATGTAATGAATGAAGGGAGTTTGGGGCTCATTAGTATTAATTATTTTTGCATTATAATTTTTTGCTTGGCAGTCTCGATTGACTTATATGCTTTTAAACGTGTGGGAGGATGATATCTGAAAAGGACGTGAAACAAAATATGATACACGGCCGATATTCTCCGCGTTGCTTTTCACGGGTCCGATAAAGAGGCTCGACGTCTCGTCAACACCCTTCCTGCTCTCTATTAGAATGTATGTATCGATGACAGACCTGGAATGCAAGCAATGGGGTGGATGTCCAGTTTCCAGACATAACGAAAAGCTTAACCCAGTTTGTAGGAATGCGTGCAATCATTAGTTATTGGTGCCACTACCAATAAGTCTACGTGTCGTCGTCCGGTAACGTTTTAGTGCGGTTCATTTTTTTTCTTCATAGCATTACAACGAACTATTAAAAACTATCCACATCTGCGTTCAGCAAAGTTTGAGTGATATTGATTAGCAATGTTTTAGTAATATTAATATTAGCCAATGTTCTAGTAATATTAACTAGCATGCGGGAGAATACAGCATATCACAATTTTATAAATTTTCGTGAGCATCAACTTTCGTAGACTTGCAGTTTTGTTCATTAGTAATTTCGTGAAAAGGTATTGTCAGTTCTTCATTTATAGGAAAAAAGCAAGTAAACAAAGAAGTACAATTTTCATGATCTGGCATAATTGACGTAAATTGATGAAATCACAAAACATTTTTGTAAGATTCCAGCGTATGAATATGTAAATTTTAAGCTTTATCTGAAAGCATAATCCAATGATGCGAACTCTTCAATAAACATCAACTTAACCGAATACAGAAAGCAATCCTTACTCATTTTTATAAGATACCTCATAAAAGACACAAAAATATCCACTCTGGGATATAGTTGATCAAAAAAGAAAATTATCGAATTTTACAATTTTATGGAGTAAGTGATTATATACAAATCTAGCGATTTTTCCCGCTGTCTTTTAAAGATTTTCAAAAAATGCCTTGCTGGAAAGCACAAAAACATAATATATTGCATTTGATAAAAACACTGTGTATCTGGTTTTAACTGCGAGTGAAAAACTTTTCAGAAACATTTTGAGGCTAAATAAGACATTTGTTTGCTTTCATAGAGAAATATAGATGACAACTTAATATTTGTGTTGGAATGCTTCACAACTTCACTACAGATGTTGCTGATTATGAAACTATTAAGATCATTAGATTGGCAAATATGCGTCTTATCTTCAGCTTCTTCCCACAAAAAGCATATTTTTAAATATCTTAATACACATCAGAAGTCGGTTTCATCAACGCGTCGACCAGATTAGCTTCATACTTCATTCACAAACCCCCTTTGTTGAGAAAGGAAATATGTACTTGTTTTTACTCCGGAATTGTTTACCATTCACATCGGGAATTGCCAAAATACACCTCACGCGATCCATTTTCTGTTGTCTTGACTTATGATTAGTTCGGTTTTATTTATGATTTATGTCTGGGTCACCTACTTGCTATCAGAATGAATAGTCAATTGAATATCTTTTCCAATATTTTCTCGGGTGCCCCAAGGATACGTTAATACGAATCATGGGACAATTCAATTCAATTCAGTTTATTCACTCAAACCATCTGTATATTGGTACAAGAGTTACAATATATAAATTTATAATTAAGCAATTTGTCAGAGGTGCAATATAGATTATACCTTTTTAAAAAAAGGCACCAGTACACAAGATATATAATTCATAACTAAGGAGGACAGGCTATGAAAATGCAGAGTTCTTTCAAAGTTTTCAATTTCGAAGACATCATTTCACCGAATTTTAAAGTATTTGGTCTGTAGCAGAATTGTGTTCCTTAAGTCTGAAAAAGCTTTACATTCTAAAATAAAGTGCACTTCATCTGTTAAATGTCTTAAATTACAGAAAGTATAGCATCTGTCATCACATGATATACCCAACCACCTACCAGTGTCATCACATGGTACTCAACTACCAACCAGTGTCATCAAATGAAATACCCATCCACCTACCAATGTCATCAAATGAAATACCCAACCACTTACCAATGTCATCAAATGAAATACCCAACCACCTACCAATGTCATCACATGATACCCAACCACCTACCAGTGTCATCACATGGCACTCAACCACCTACCAGTGTCATCACATGGTACTCAACCACCTACTAGTGTCATCAAATGGTAAAACCAACCCCTATCAGTGTCATCAAATGAAATACCCAATCACCTACCAGTGCCATCACATGATACCCAACCACCTACCAGTGTCATCAAATGAAATACCCATCCACCTACCAATGTCATCAAATGATACCCAACCACCTACCAATGTCATCACATGGTACTCAACCACCTACCAGTGTCATCACATGGTACCCAACCACCTACCAGTTGGACAATTATAGGATAACGACCGTTATGATGGTTGCGGTCATAATACTATCCATTATATAACCATTGTTTGAGAAATGCAACTTGAGCTGAAATGATTTGATATTGAACCACTGATTTAGCAATTGTAAATTTGAAGACACCATGGCTAGAATGTCCTAGAGCAGGTGCTTTATACTGACACGTGTACCTATTAATGTACATATTGTAGTTGTAGTAGATTCAGCATGATTATGGGGTTGTAGAACTGTAAGAGATACCAAGATTAGATATGGTTGAACTGCAGATTGGTACAGAGTTAAATCATTGTAGAACAAAAGCATAGAATGCATCATAACAGATGACACAAAATTGTACATTTCTCTTCGTATCTAAAGCGTTGTATAGAATCATTCACTGTTGTTGTAGAACTGGATTTGCCAGAATCCGAATCTTAAGAATCTAGTATTTATACTCACGGTAGCAGGCCCGGGACAGTAAAACAAGGCATAGGACAAATAAGCAAAGCATTAGATACACCAAAGAGCGGTGATGTTAATTGGAGATGTCATTCGTACATTTCTCAAAATTGATTGTATATTGTTTACCATCCCTCTCGAGTATTTTTCACTCACATGAAGACGTCACCTTTGCCTGTGAATGGCTGCAAAATTTAGGCCCCTGCTTGCCGCTTACGGTCTTTGAGCAGGGAGGGATCTTTATCGTGCCACACCTGTTGTGAGACGGACCCTCTGTTATTTGCTGTCTCATCCGAAAGACCGTCCCATTTAGTTGTCTCTTACGTTAAGCAAGGGGTACTGAGGACATATTCTAACCCAAATCCCCACGGGACCATTTCTTAAGAGAGGGACAGCATCTTCACATACAATGAATTAATGTGATAGCTTAGAGAAATTGAAATGTACAATTTATATTGTTTGCAGTGGATTATGAATAACACTGTGTCCTCACATGTCGTAAATCATGTATTTTATATTATTGTGGGTTCATATTAATGAAATTGAGAAATTGTAGAGTTTTTAAACCATTGTAGTCTCTCATCGGTATAATGTGCAAGAATTCAAGATAAATATATTTCATTATCTACTTATTATTCAAGGCATGCGGAGTGTGCTGATATCCTCCTGAATTGATGTGCAAGTGTTGGAATGAGACTCTAAATTTAGTTCAACTTTGTCTTTGGTCAAAGTTATGAAATATATTTAAATAGTGCTCAAAGAATTTTATACTGATTTGAATCTTATTTTTCAAAACCCACGAATTGTGCAAAAAATCAATCTCATAATTCGGGACGATAGTCGCCTGGCTGCTCACCTTATTCTGCCACATCGTCATTTTAAAAGCGTCTTATGACACTTTCCGAATTCTAACTAAAATATACAAAATGAAGCTGTAGAGCTTAGCTTCGTGTAGTTTACCTCCACCCCTCTTTCTCCTTAATGACATGAATATGTTGGTAAGTCAGCACTCCTTCCCTTTGATATTGTCAGCCATTGTGAAGCAGTGCTTGATAGTATTTTTGGCATGCAGTAAGTAGCAAACCTCTATTTCCGAAATGTAATTATGAATGAAATGAACGATATTTAACACAAAGAGAATAAATATAACGACAAAAGGTGTTTATACACACCTAATATCATCGCTTTATGTTTACAAATGTTTTCGATAAACATCTTTGATCCATCAAAGTTCACAGCAATTGTTTGCTGGCCAAGAATGTCTGGCATTTCGTTGGAAGCCGTCAATTTTAGGATCACACCAGTTATATTGAGAGTTGATGGTAGATTTTCTTGTAATTTGACATTTAAAATATACATGAAGATGTTCATTCTCCCTTCCTCCGAAAACAAGATCCCAAACGTCTGCAATTTCAGATTTGGCCTTGCTCCAATCTAAACATATTTCTGCTAAAAATTTACTACCAGCGGACATTTTGTCCCGTTTCATCTGTAAAATTAGATACTAAGATTGATCCCAGTTGCAGATTTTAAAAAAAGCTACTGCTAAACAACCCGACATCAGAGTTGCGGAAAAGTTGACTTTGAGAATATAGTTCATTTTCTCTTTAACATCTTTATTTCAACACAAAATATTGTGTCGATTTTAAATACATGTTTGAAGAACTGTAAGATACATTTAAAATCTACCACAATGATATTTCATTAAACAAAGAAAGGTATTTGAGCTTTGAGCAATCGAAATGTTACAGATGTTTGTCAGCAATAGCTATATTGTTTACAAAGTGCACTAACACATCCTGAAGGATTCTGATCTCTCTCTCTCTCTCTCTCTCTCTCTCTCTCTCTCTCTCTCTCTCTCTCTCTCTCTCCTTTATCATAGATATTATCATCATCATATCACGACTCTACTTAAGGCAACCACGAAAACAAGAAGGCTTGTGAATTACCATCGATTTCAAACAGTTGTCTTCATTATAATGTCTATTATTTATCTTTTAGAAGAAACATAACACCATTCATCCTGCATGTTTTCACATAATGATGTACTCTCACAATGATTTGCTGAGCATCAAGTAATTGTACATCAACGTCATGTTGACGTAACAATGTTTTTTTTTAAGTACAAGTAGATCGCGTGACTAATTTTAATTGTACACAAGTATAGACAGACGAGAAAAAGAAATGACGTAATATATGACAGACTCTGACACATAAAAGACTATGTCAAGGAATACTGCAATTCTAATCAAAACATTAACACAATGAGTCCACAACATGAACATTAGTCAGAAGATTTAAGAACGTATTCGAATGTTAACAATTTAACTAAATTGTCTTGTGAAGTATTTTTTCCGATAACGTAAAACGTATTTAAAAAAACACAAGGTGCTGGGATGTGATTTCTGGAATTGGTTGTTTCATGAACATGTATACTTATTTTTCTACAATTACAGCTATATTCCCCTATATTAAGCAAATAAGAACCGATCATTGGGTCAAATGCTGTCTGACGTGTTAGGCCATTCTTAGCACACTGAATTTGACTACGGATTACTCCGTTTACCTGATCAAGACATAGGGCTCACGATGGGTGTGACCGGTCGACAGGGGATGCTTGATTCTCATAGGCGCATCACCCTCAGGCCTAGGGATGTATTCGTATCATTTTCACCTCCTTCCCCATTGGGTGAATTTTAAACCGGCAAATAAATGCCATAGCCAGAATTTACCACTGATCACCAGGATCGGCTTTCATTGGTCCACGTTGCGAGTATCCGAATCCAACGTATGCGGGATTGATTTTGTTTTTTTCAATTTTCAATTCTTGATTGTCCTTGAGTTAAACAACTCATCGGAATACACCTAGTACATGTACATGTATATACACAATGTGTCTAATTTTATAAGTTAACAAGAGATGAGTGGAGAGGAGAAGAAATCACAAATACACAATCACACTATGAGATGCACTTGTTATTAGAAAAATACTATAATTACAGTATTGACTTACAACGCTCGTATTTTAACAGCTTGTTTTAAAAATTTCACAAGTTATTCAGATCTTTAGTATTGTCTACACTAAGGGAGAAATCTGTTACATTTTTTTCCTTACAGTTTTTTTCTTCAAGTTACATGCATTGCATATAATTGCAATGTTGGAAGAGAACGGAATTATTGCGCAGGGACTGTTAAATAATGGATATCGTAATTACTCGGTTCAACGACTGTGACAAATTATTAGAATGATTTACCAATTCATGTATATACCACCACCTCCCCATAGAGCAAAATCAACAACAAAAATAAGCCTACGAATTAATTACTCCTGCAATAAAGCCAAATTAGTGAACCCCCAATTAATTAGTATCTCTCAAAATACAACAAAATCAGTAATATAGCAAAATTAGTACCTACCCCCCCCCCCCCCCCCCCACACACACACACACATTAATATCTCTCAAAAAACAACAAAATCAGTAATATAGCAAAATGAGTAAAACCCCAATTAATTAATACCTCTCAAAATACAACAAAATCAGTAATAAAGCAAAATTAGTGCCCCCCCCCCCACACACACATTAATATCTCTCAAAATACAACAAAATCAGTAATACATGTAAGCCTACGAATTTTTATCTCCCTCAATCAATACTCTAATGATCCACGTACCCTACACATACATGTACAGGACGAAGTAAACCATCCCTTCACTATCACACTATCGATTAATATCGATTAACCCCCTGCGACTACTCCACTATCACACTATCGATTAATATCGATTAACCCCCTGCGACTACTCCACTATCACACTATCGATTAATATCGATTAACCCCCTGCGACTACTCCACTATCACACTATCGATTAATATCGATTAACCCCCCTGCGACCACTCCTCCATTATCACACTATCGATTAACCCCCTGCGGCTATTTCCACATCAAGTGAAATATCATACAGAGAGTAAATTCGTTATCCTCAGCTTTATGTAGATGTCTACCAGCGAAGTCGATAGGATATAATTGAACATGTCAATGTGTTGTATTCCGTGCGAAGGGTTAGTCCGGTTCAGCGACAGATGCTAGACAAAACAGCCATACAGTACATTTCAAACTAGGTTACAGATTTAGAAGAAACTAATATGATGATTAAATGTTTGATAGCCTTTACCCTTTAGTGTTAGGATGTTATATCGCACCAGAAAATTACCTTCAGACTATTTTCTTCATCAATGCAAATTGCATTTTTTGGAATTAGAAGGTATTTCGTAAGGTGATATAGTTCAGGTTTTCTAGATTTGTCTGACGTACACCTCAACCAAAACCATACAGAATCTCAAAACACAATCAACCACATGTCCTCTAATGACTTCCATTTCAATTTCTCTTTAATATCCTCTACTTCGTTTTTATCAGTTTCCTCTTTTCAGCCAAGAAAGCGGATTTAGATTATCTGCCAGTCTCATTGTAATATATGTCAAAGGAAGGTTTTTGCGATTCTTGGATTTAAAGATATCCTTCATTCTATTTCTGTTTATTTTATCACTACGGTTGTGCTTCATTACATTATCAGCCAAAATCTTAGTCGGAATAAATACTTTCAACTCGTTTCATAAAAATTTAACTGTTGCATTGATTTTATAAATCATACAGACATTACCGGTGATTTTTTACAGAAAATTCCGTCATTTTGAGATGCATGTTCTAATTCCCATGTTGGTTAAAACGGATTAAAATCATTAAAACACAGATAAATAATATGTATGTCAATATCAGAAATTGTTATTCCCTCCCCGCCCCCAATTTTCATATTCAACTAACGCGATAAAATGCTAGTTTACAAGACTTATTCAAATTCTGTAAACCAAATATTTTATTCGCGTGCAAGAAATTTTCGCGCGAGAACCTCATCATCGCAAATATTTCTCGTCGCGAATCAGACATTTAATGTTCCTTGTACGTTTAAGATTACCTTGGTAGCGAAAATTAGTCGCTGCGAACCAGTTCATCACTTAGTCTAGTAAATCGCGAAATAAAATCGTCGCGAACAAAAGTCGCTTTACAGTACCCTGTTGCATTATCTCATACCAGGATGTGTACAGCAGATATGTTGGACGATTCATACCAATTGTTAAGCCGTTCTTTACACACTGATTTTGACTATGGATTACTCCGTTTACCCAGCCTATGGGGCTTATGGCGGGTGTGGCCGATGCTTACTCTTCCTAGACACATGATCCCACCCCTGGTTTGTCAAAGGGTTCATATTTACCCTATTTTTTATGGGATTTTTTAAAAAAATTGATCACTTTTTTGTTATCTTCACTTGTTCAATTTGTATTATCATAACTACGTAAAGTACTAGCAACTATTTTTGCCTCTAAAAACAATTAGATATTACACATTACTGCAATATATTATAGAGCTTGTTAGTCATTATATTTCCCGGCGCGATGCAGAGTGTAAAAAGTTGATGGATTTTTTAATAAGACAAATTGCATAACAAAGTCATGAATTCTAAATGTGCCTTATGCAGACATTAGGGGAAAAAAAAACAAATTCTGCGTACAAATCTCATACATTAAGATAGAACACGGCGACATAATCACTTTCATAAAAATCAAAACATTCTAAGAATTAAAAAAAAATCTTTTGATACGTTGCTATATTTTCATCATACAGAAGTATTTCCGTTAGAGCCTGCAGAGTGATTTAAAACGAGGCTATACCTGAGGCTGATATGCCTTTAACCACCCAGAGGAATTTGTCAGTTAACGATGCATTTTGCCAAAATTCCTCATTTAATTCGTTTTTCACATGTAAATGATGCATGTTCGTGCGATTTTCAGATCCTGGTGATTTGACCGAAATCTCGCTGTTTGTGCAAGAGAAAAAGAAATGAATTCTTGATGCTCGAAACACTTGTTTCATAACACTGCTATTCCTTTTCTTTTGTTTTCATATCTAGATACTAAACACATCAATTGTCTTATGCTATAGATTACATGTATATAATAAATTGACAGATTTTCTCCATGTTTCTGTAAGTTAATTGTGAAAATTTCGAAATTCTATCCGACATTTGCTCACATTAAAATATAGAATTTTTTTGGCCCAGATAAAGGGCTTTATGTTCCTCAGTATGCAATAAAAGTTCTGCTTTTGTTGAAATAGTTTTTCATTTTTACTTATATCATAATTTTTATGCTGAACACATGGCAATCAACCACTCAGTAGTCTGATATAAACGGTTCAAGTCATTTAACACGTACATCTCTCATCAAAAATCGCGGGGAGGTTTGGTAACCTAAATTTTATTCCATTGAAAAATCGTTGATTTCATCCTTCGAAATCGTAGAATATTCTTAAAATGGTCACAGGCACTTGGGACATGATTCATGATCACCCACCACCACCACCACTAATTACCTCCTTTTTACATATATCTAGAAAAGATACACTTCACTTTTTTTCTACTCATGTTTTGTAAATGTGCATTTATAGATGATGAGCCAAAAATGTGATTTTTCGTCTCTGTCTCGTACTAGTAAAAATCACATTATCAGTAATTAATACGACACAGATACGAAAAATAAATATTTTTGGATGATCTTAAATGCATATTTTAGATTTTAAAAAAGGGGTCATTCGTGGGGCGTGGATGATCATGATCCATGTCACCAAGTGCCTGTGAAATTAATGAGATTACTGTATACATCTGTGAAATTAATGAGATTACTGTATACATCTGCAAAACACTGTATCGTCATGGAGATAGATTCCATATACATGAATAAAACTTGATTCTTGAAGGCAAATAAAAGAATATATCAATGTTTTCAAACGCTTTATAGGATACACAAAAGTTTACTAAACATAAGAAAAATTTCTATGAATAATGGTATTCAAAATCATAATGGTTGTGCACAAACATTAATTAGCGAAGAAATCCGTGAATGAACATCCTGGATTGACATAGAAAGATGTGTAGGTTGTTTAAACGTCTCAGACAAATTCAATTTCATGGGTGCAAGAATGCCGCCTTGAGATGCCAACACTTTATTTACTGTTAGAAGTCTACGTTGCATGAACGTTTACAAACATCATTAAACTAATGTCTTTACAGTATGCGCATAAAACATCAGGTCACCATAGCAAACACTCTAAAAATAGTATATCATTGTCCACGGAACCTATTCTCTTGTCTATCGTGGAATTTTCGGTATTTTCGTTTTACTGTTTTTCCGCTAAATTAAAACTTTGTTTACTCTCTCGTGTTCTGTAAGAAATGTCACTTTGTGTAGCGGTATGTAACCCGAGTGATCGAGGTAATAAAATGGTGGTTGTTGTTTTTTGTATCAGATGCTTCAGATTGCAGACATTGAGTACCGTGGATGAAACATTGCCCTACCCCCGAACAACAGGGGAATAGTTTGGTCCAACATCAGTAAATATGATCTCTCTCTCTCTCTCTCTCTCTCTCTCTCTCTCTCTCTCTCTCTCTCTCCACTCAGCAATTGTTTTTGGTACATAGAAACATAATTTTTACGAGTATGTTTTCACCCAATCATATTCTAGTGTTTTGTATTCAAGGCAATTAAATGAAGGACACACTTTGGAATTTGTTCTACACTTTGGAATTTATTCTAGAATAATTTCAATTTATCCGGCTCTGAACCCGTCTCTATGTCTCAATAACCGACACCATATTCAAGTGCATTTTTTCCTGCGCACACAGACGAGTATACTCTCAGTTATATAATGCACTGGTTCCGAGCGAGTCTGATGATCCTGCGATGACTCTGAAAGGTCTAGACCCTATTTATTGGGTCTGCAATTGTTGAATACATGTATAAACAAATGCATGGCTTGTTGAAAAGATTGAGCATCATACGAGAAATACAATGTTAGTCCTGAAGGAGGTCAAAATTCCAGTCATACGCGACGTTTCCGACATCTTTTTCTAAAATTGTTTTTTTTTTATCTCCTCGATGTGAAGAGTTCGTGTATGATTTCTGCAAAAGGTATCATAGTAATATTACCAAAAATGATATATCGGATTTGGTACTAGCTCTGTGGTTAGATCACCTAAATAGTAATGCTAAGGTCCCGGGTTTGATCCCCGATTGTTTTAAAAACTTTCTCTCCTTCTTCGCTACATTAATAACCATTTACTCAATTTATTATAATACATAAGAGCTGACTTTACAATTTTACTTGAAACAACTAGGAATTATCAAAAATGCTTACTTTGAAGCAGACATGGTAATATACTCCAATATTTTTGTAGAAACGAAATAGAACGCACGTGAATAGTACGTGAAATGTCACGAAAATTTATATACATGTATCATATAGAGAAATGTTGTATATGTCCTTAATTGTCAAATTGTTCAGCAAAATAGAATTTATACATAAATGAAATATCAGCAAATGATTTTCTATGTCTCCATGTTGCAGTAGGTCTTCACACGTGCCCTGTACAACGTCTACGTTCCGTGGGTTACCTTATAAGAATAGAGGTCCAGTCAGCACATTAAGGAACTCTCACTGCTACGACCCAACGGCAGGTATGAATCAAAATTTGTGTCACTTCACCCAAAGCTGGTGACGTCTCTACAAGAGCAAAAAAAAAAATGAAACTCTCAAATGAGACGTAAGACAAAAATATGCAAACAAATGAGCACCCAATAAATTAATGGTAAAATTACTACAATACTCTGTAATTACTCAAACATCAGTTAGCTTCTTCGCTTGCTGTTTCCGTATTATAGTGATTTATTAATTCAATTCATTTATCACTCAAAACCAGATCACTGGAACATGAGGTACAAACAAATATATACATATATAAACTATGATTATAGGTAAGGGTCACAAAAAATACAAGTAGATATTGAAAAATATAAATAAACATATAGTTAGGTGTAAGTAAATTAGTTTAGGAAGAACAGGCAGCACTAAATATTCTTTTAACAAACTTTACAAGTGATTTCAAAGATGTCACATTGTTTGTATTCATTAACTCGTTAAACTTAATAATGTTGGGGTTTTTACAAAATCTTTTGTTAAGGTATATTTTTCATTCGTTTGAAAAAAAAGTACATTCTACGACATAATGAAATTCATCACCAATACTATTGCAATTACAAATTGTACATGTCCGTAAAAAAAAAATTTCAATATTATTCCATCTACCAGTTTCTATAGGAAGATGATGATTACAAAATCGCAATTTAGTTAATGTGATCCTTAAACCTCTAGGCAAGTTCAACAGATAGTTTTCTAGACCAAATTTTTTTTTTAAAAATCTATAGTTAATACAATTAGGTGAGCCGTTAATAACACTATTACATTCTTGTACAAATTGGTTTTTTGTTGGGTTATTTTTTATTATTATTATTTTATTTTTTTTTGGCGCTTCTTTAACGCAAGACTTGGACCAGTTAAGGCTATGAAATGTTTTATTTATCCATATATACAGGTATCTGTATATGACAATCCACAAGCATTAAGTATATCTTGTATATGTTTTATCCATGAGTGTATATATGACCCATCCTTAAAACACCAGTAAAAATAGCAATATATTACATTTGTAAGTTTATTCTCATGGGCTGTTACAATTTATGCCCAGTACATTTAATTCAAATATCACCCACGGCATTCTAATTATACCCTCAATTACTGCATTTCGTCATGACCTTTCAGAACCACTAAGATAATGAGTGTTCTGTGATCACCTCTGTCTGATATCAATCTATACTGATGAATAAGCTTGTCATGTATACAGTGTCTGAAATATTTTCTACCAACTGACACCCATAATTATATATTATGATCCTAAGTTTTGAACCCTAAAATCAGTACTGGCTCTCTCGGTAGCAGGTCATTGAACTCTTTTAACTTATTAGATACTTCAGTGAACCTCAAATCCTCTGCTGATTTCTGCAGCAGCCACGATCTCGGGATTACAAAACGATATATATATATAAAAAAAAAATAATAATAATAACAAAAACTTTTGTGTTAACAGCATTATCTACCATAACTATCCGACCTTGAACTTTGAAATAGATATCTTCTACATATTAAAAAAAATTAAATTACTATATAAATCTGTGGTCAGTGAAGGTAACAAACGATGATCAATCTCACAAATCTCATTTAAGAATACAAACTTATGAGTGGGGCATTTAAACGTACCCCTGGACATACTAGCGGTGGGTCCAGATGCCTGGGAGGAGCTGTCACACCCACCGTGAGCCCTATATCTTGATCGGGTAAACGGAATAATCCGTAGTCAAAATGTATGTAGAGAACTGCTTAACAATTGGTATGAAACACGTTACACAGCATTCGACCCAGTGATAGCTTGTATATGCAAATTAGATCATCATAACGACCATAGAATTTGAGAAATACTGATTTTAAGCAAGACTGTTGCAACTCCTTTAACATAAACTTATTTGTCAGTAGCCTGTCTCGATTTAAAAATTGATCATACGTGGAACATGCTCTCGATGTTGATAAAAATAGTATCGACATGTATTTCGTCCTCTGTATTTGAAACCAATACCAACGAATTTTTCCTCCATGTTATTCTTTTATGCATGACTTCTTGAGAATAGTTCAATGGTTTTGTCTTTAATTTAGCAAGTCCGAGATAAAAGATCGCACTGCTCTCTTTATATGGACTCCATATCAAGTTTGTTCACGCAGACACAAGAAAATAAAAAATACAAATATTCGAATCATTTATCTTTAAGTTCCAAATTGTAAATTGACTTTGGGATCAATGAGACACTAGCTATATTTGAAGCTGATTCAATAAAACTATATAGCTACTCGAACTGGTGCTGGTAATATGCTAAATGTTTGTGATTTACTTAACACGTTGGATTTAATAACAATGTCTATTTTGACATTATGTATTGTTTATCATTCGGGTGTGTGGTAAATATTTCACACAATTGAATTTATACTTTTTAATCTGCAAAGCACAGAGTAAAGGTCAAGGTCAAATATACCACAATTGAGAACTTTGCCAAGGGCGGAGGAAATTTTTTTCCACAAACACATCTTATTAAAAAAAAATAAAATAAAAAGATTTTATTTCATACGTGGTAAAATCATTACTAAAATAGATACTGTTTCTTCATTTGGATATGCAATAAATCGTTCGTCACTTTCGAAACATTTTGTCTGCGGAACCATGAAGAAAATGAACAGTTGGATATGATATAAAATTGAATGCTGTATAATCCTGTGTCTGTAAAGAACGATAACGATTTTAATGATTGGAAGCAAACGATTGAAGACAAGTCTACGGAGCTATATGATTAAATAGGAAGATAACATCAATCATTTATTGCATTTTAACGAGGCCCCTTGTTTATCAGTACTCAGAGAATTCCGCATACAAACACCTCTCACATTAATGCACGTTTTAGATTAGAACATATCAAAAATAAAAATTAAGAATGCCTGGTTATTTTTGATACGTAAATAGTAAACAGAAACTATGCTGTCATAGTAGAACTTTTTAAAGAAATACCTTAATTTTTTCTCCAAATCTGGCCTGAATTTCTTGAAATAACCTTCAGTCGAAACTTCGACTTACTTTCTGTGATTGTATATAAATCTAGTTTGAATATCTCTTGTAAATGGAGCTGATTTGGCTTGTAGTCCAGCACGTGTGCATTTTGTTAATTTGAGGAGAGTAAATTTTTGTGTTCCCATTACAAAATGTAAAATGAAAATATATGTCAATGAATTATTTTTATTAATATGGACTTGTAATTCATGCTCTCCAAATGATATTTCTTATCCTTCAATATTAGTTAATTAGAGGTAAGATATTATGTAGTTAACGATAAGCGCTTTTACTGCTGAACAGAATGTAAGAGAGCAAACCTTTTCAACAGACGGAGACGAGACTCGGGTGTCCAGAATCGTTATTCATGGTCAATCTCTAGCGAAATGTTACTGTTAATCGGTTAAACCAGGTATTGATATTTGTCTGTATATGCTTAGGAAAAACATATTCATCAATAAATTTTCTTTGAACCTGCTTCGGTCAGACACTTGGAAACAATAAAACTTAACAGCCTGCATTATAAATACTTGTTTCTGGCTGTTTACCTTTACCTGGCTTTTTTCTCCGGGAAAATTACGTAAGTCTGACAAATCCACTTCAGCGAACGACGGCTATCTATCATCTGACGAATTTAATGGTTCGCCGATTTCAAGATGTTTCTTTCCACTTATTAGCTCACCCGAGCTGAAGTTAGCGTTTGTTGTGTTCTGTCGCTGTTGTTAACTTTTCCATCTCTTCGTTGATTTCAATCAAAGTACGTGTAGTCACAAAGTATCTTTGGGTAAAATTGATTGATTGTAGCTTGTTTAACATCCCTCTCGAGAATTTTTCACTCATATGGAGACGTTTCTTTGGGAAACAAGAATTCAAGATTGCTCATGTTCCTATATATCGAAGGGGAGATAACCACGAAATAGTGTTGAGTGATAAATATTTTCTTTTAACCACTGGTTGCTCAACTCCCTATCGAAGGAGAGATAATCACGAAATATTGTTGAGTATTGAATGTTTTCTTATAAAATCACTGGACCAGAGACGCCAAAACCTGCAAGAAGCTATCCTTTCATAATAAGAGCCATGTTTGTTAAAACCATGACCCCTAGGGTTAATGATACAGAAGGGTGTAGTGTTTTACATAGGATGTATAAGGAAGCTTGGAAATCTTTTGAGAATAACAATGATTTTAGATTAGTTGAATCAACATACACGTATCCCCATGTGGTGTAGATTCGGGTTTGTTCGCACCACGACTCATAAGGCCAGTTTGGCTTTAAAATATATACATAATTTATTTTAAAATTCTTCTCTCGTGAATAACAAGAACACAATTGTCAAATCGATACATACAAATATTCTCATGCCATATAAATTCTTAATGAAATGATTTCCACAGGTCGAGGTAACTCAGTGGTACCTTTTTGCGGTTTAAAATGTTTGGCTCGTATTTCAAAAGCACGTTTTCCGTTTGGTGCATTTGATAATAGAAAGGTAAAGAATTCTAGTCTTTTTAATTTATACCAGTAACAAGTGTCGGATTGACAGGCCTTGACATGAGATGTCAACAATCGTCTTTACAAGATGATCTGTCATTAGGGGCTGATACATCTAATCTTAGTTTAAAGAAAATCTCATTTAAGAGTCATGGTAAATACGACCTTCCGATGACCACGGCTGGACCGTATAAACTGACACTGTTGTTGTGAGCTTTGTTGTTCACGGGCCTTTTGTTTGATATAATAACAAACATTTCGATCATACCCTTTAATTATGACTCGTTTATCACCTAGCCGAAATGCTATAAAATACTGATCCATGCATTAAGGAAGGATAATAATATCCCTGTCTGCTCTATAGTTTACCATATGACAGGATGGTTTGAGCTTTTAGACTCCGAAAATTTTCACCTGTTGCTGAGTTTAAAGTACATCACTTTTTAGGAGAAGGTCATGCTGGAAACATGTGCAATGATTAGTCTGCAAAATTTTGTTAAGTCGCTTCGCAAGTGAAGAACGCTAATTGTCCGAGTTGCACATAAATGTCGCAACACATGTCCTACTACCGTGTAGCTGGTTTTTACCGCGGGTCTAATTTTTGGTCATTTGCTTGCTCAAAGGTATGCTAATAATTTTAGCGTAATAAATTTTGATGGACAAGGAAGAATTTCTTTTGCAAATACTGAAGTCTCAATTGGGTGCATATTTGGCGAGTGAAATTTTGGCGGAAAGCTATATAACCGCTGAAATAAGCCAAATTTATCACCCCGTGGAAAAAAAACTCGCTATGCGGTATGTCCAGCACGTTGGAAAATCTAATTTTGATTCAATTTAATCAAATCGGTGTGCTTGATCGAATGAAAAATGGATATACAAAGGTTTCTTGTATATACTCATCTAGTTAGACTCTGACCAAATTATCTATATGTGACAGCATGAAATACACGAGACAAATCAGGGCAGGTGACTTTCATTGCCCTTTATCATCTTTTATTTACCATCATATACTTACTTATCATGAAAGGTGAAGATAGCAAACAATATTCACATTTACTCTTTAATCCTGTGATAAAATGCATTAAAGAGTTTAGAAGTATATTTGCTTATGAATGCAAAGACTGAATCACTCTAAATCTGTTAGGCGTATGGACACTGTCGAGCATGGCGTCTTTGCCCACAGAAATAGGTGATTTTATAATAATAATAATAATAATAGTAGAAGTATACCACTTACTAATGAAGTTATATCATTACCCCTTTTTAAGGGGGTGGCATGGTATAGACACTCACTATTACTATTATAAACAAAATTTCAGTTTCGGTGCTCGGCCACACGTGTGCAGAATGAAAACAAAGCTTTGTTGTCTCAAACAGCACAAGTGCATCTCATTCGATGCTAGATAAGTTGATATTACCTTTAATGTACAAACACAAGGAATTAATCAGTGCGGGATTTTTCAACAATTCCTTTTTCAGTGATTTTAATTTCAATTTCTCAAAGTGACAACATGGCCGACTAACACCTAAAGTTACTATACCTACGCTGTTTACAGTTAGATATATTTGAAAAGATATGAACTGCATGTTTAAACCCAGTTCATAATATACAACTTTGATAATAAGTTGATGTTTATGATATTTAATTGAAAATCAATTGAAGAATTGGACTATTACATGTATATTTGTTCAGCATTGCGCATTCTTTCCTTTTTCGTTATGACACTTTTGCTTTCCATGGTTGTTCCGTTGATCGCTACAAACCCAAAAAATTAGACAGGAATTTTGCGTTAACTAGCGCGTTATTCAATTGGTATGCACACCTCGTTGCGTTTATGACACTACCCCTTTCAAAATAAATGATAATTCATTGCTTACAGGTAAGTGGCCAATCTCATAACCCGTATAAGGAATACAAAATAGATGGTTGGGCAAACACGGATCCCTGAATATACCAGAGGTGGGATCAGGTGTCTAGGAGGAGTAAACATTCCCTGTCGACCGGTCACACCCGCCGTGAGTCCTATTCGGGTCAGTGGTTGACAAAGATAATAAATTACATCAAATGAATAAAGATCTTCCTCGAAAACAAGAACTTTAATTCAATTCTATCTAAACAATCCCGTGGGGATCCGGGTTAGAATAGGTCCTTAGTACACCTTGCCTGTCGTAAGGGGCGATTAAATGGGGCGGTCCTTCGGATGAGACCGCAAAAACCGAGACCCCGTGTCACAGCAGGTGTGGCACGATAAAGATCCCTCCCTGCTCAAATGCCGTAAGCGCCGAGCATAGGCCTAAAATTTTGCAGTCCTTCACCGCAATGGTGACGTCTCCATATGAGTGAAATATTCTCGAGAGGGACAGTAAACAATATAAAATCAATCAATCAATTCTATTACGGCCGGAAAATATACAGTCGATCGTTTACCTATACAGCTACGAATTAAGTCACCGTGACGTCATGGCAGTTTCCGAAACGGACTAGGCCTACATGTTTTTGCTGACAAAAAAGAAAAGTGTTTGGTTTAATGTTGATGGATTATATCAACTGCTCTGAATGCACTATTCAAGAAAACTATGTACATATGTGGAAGAGGGTTAACTTTTCTGTGCATCGCCATGTTTATGTACACGTGTATCGATCTCGGATTTGTATTGAATGACAAACGTTCATCAGTCATTTATAAATTTGTTTTGCAACATATATTGATTATTGTTATGATTATAGAATTGAATTTTTAGTACGCAAAGTGCAAGCGAGATATGTATCAATTTCCTCATAATCAGTTACTACGTATGAAGGTATATCGTAGAATAATGACCGCGGTATTCCTTTGATCTTTGCAATAACCGTGGTGGAATTTTGATTAATGGCTTAATATCTTCTCTTTCCTGATAGGCTAAATCTACACAATATTTCTTACAAGAAAACGAAATGTTCTCCGCGCAACTCTGCACGAGATGTGAACATTGCATTTATTCACCGAGTTTGGTTGAAATTGGTCCCATAGTTCTTGAGCAGAAGAAGAAAGCGTGCAAAGTTTACACGCGAAGGACAATCTCTCTTGCGTTTCAAATGAGCTTTTAAAAAAACACGACAATAACCGACAGAAAACTGACATAACTTCTCAATCGTTCAATTGGATGTGTTGATATTTAGGAAGAAGATATGGTGTCCTAATTTTAATCGGAGCAGGAAAAATGCCAACAAATTACGAGAATGAAACGTGTTTATCAGTTATGATTTCGAAAAATCCGATAAACTAAACCTTGTGTCAATTATATCAATTTGACGTGGATCGAATTTCGATGCGGCTTTATTTCTAGATAAATCCCCTGATTATACGGAAATGATAAATGTCTATGATATATTTGATATAAATATCATACAAAGATATCTACAGGGATTTCCGCATGCATAAAAATTCCAGGAACGTATAACATGTCGTTTGTGTGAATTGCCGAAATTCGAATCCGATACATTTTAGATATCAACATTAAATATATCTGACAATAGACAAACCGACTCCTTAAGATTGCCCTGATTTAATACGAAGTATTGTGTATGTTCCTCGGGTTTTGAAATTTTTCATCAGATAGTGGTAAATTATGTAGCAGATGTTTTCATTCGAAATATTGTTTTCAATAGTGGGAACTAAATCACTTACTAATTATAACTACATTTTGAAAACAAAGTTTAGGGTGTGTTGCTGTTATTCGTATTCTTCTGTCCATCCGTCACGCTTTTTTGTAGCTGCAGGCGGCCGGTTCACTAACCAATCGTAGTTTGTAAACATACCGGTAGACGTAAACGTGAATGAAGGACGTACGACCGTTTCTCTAAAAGTTACGACTTGCGATTTACGACCAATATTGATCGTAACTCGACGAGTGTTCTAGGCAGTCGGCTGTCGTAAGTGCTCGAACATGCACGTAAATGAGCAAAATGGCCGCCATGCTGGCCCTGCCTGAGATCATTTACCTGACTGAGTTTGTTAAGACTGCGGAGGAAGAAAACAATCACAACTAGAGAATGTTTTTAGGTAAAGCAAATGTCTCCCCAACTCCCCAAATTGGAAGTGCATCAAATGAAACATCCTCCCCTTAAGGAGGTACTCTACATCGTCATAATGGCTGACTCCCTTTTAAAACATGGATGATAAAATAAATATCAGCAATATTTGTCTATTCTTTTAAATAACCATCGCCTAGCTGAGTAGCTCAGTAGGATAGCACGTCGACTGCTGAAATGTGGATCGCAGGTTCGAGTCCAGCAGGGCTTTTATTTTTTCCGGATTGTTTTCTTCTAAAACTTAATTTTTGGACTAAATAAAGTAAATTTTAAAGTTTTCAATTTCAAAATAGTGTTGTATATATCCTCCACTTTTCATCCATATCAAATTTCTCTGGTGTAGCATACATCCTTAATGTACTGCATGGTATGAAGGAAAAAGCATGGACAGGAACATAGACATTATGAACTCCGATAAGCCATATATAGAAGAAGTGTTCACAAACTATTTTACACCCTCCACCCCTCAGATCCACTATAACTTTAAGGACAACAATTAGATCCTACGTTTAGGACCTACGATTGGTCAGTGAAACGGTCGCCTGCAGGTCGAGTGTTATGAAAGATGTAAGCACGCTTTCCCGTCGGATCAAACGAGGCAAAAATCATGGAATGATGCATTTAAACGAGGAGAAACCCGCTTTTAGAGCTGGGAACCTTCTGTCTACACCGTGACAGCTCGCATTTCAACGAAAGCGGTGTTTTAAGCGGAGACTGCAAGTTCACGGTAAAAAAAAAAACCCACCCCAACCTACAACTATTCCTTTATATGACACTGTATAACCGCTCTTTTGAGATAAGACTAATGAACTAGACGCAGTATACTGTTGATTATCAATATGTTGTATATCATTAGTCATAAACATTTATTACACCATTTCATACACGGGTTTCTCTCCGGGTAACTTGTATTAGATCTCGGCTGATTTTGTCCGGAAATTAACATTTCCGCTATATAGTAATATAGTACAATCTCAATTTCTCGAAAGTTTCCGTCTGAGTTCAGAAAATTTTAAAACTACCGTAAAAATTCACTGTTTATTTCTGATCTATCCTATCTGGTACAATCTCAACTTCTCCGTCTGAGTTCGGAAGATTTTAAAACAAGCGAAAAGGATCATAGATTACTCCCCCCCCCCCTCTCTCTCTCTCTCTCTCATCGCAGCGCTTTTCCGATGTATTAAAAAGAATCATGACTTTGTATCTTTCTTTTATACTTGTGATTTTTTTTACTCCTTCATGCATATAGTGTTTTCCCTTATATTGTTACATTTTATTGATTACATAAAGAATTTGGTAAATTCAATTGACTTTTCTCCATTTTTTTTTCACTCAATACTCACAATCAATTTTGAAGTCGTATGGATCAGTAAGTGATTGACTGTAGGTTGGGTTGTAAGCATAATTGTCGTTTAAAGTGAGTTTTTTAAGAAAAATATCAATGTTTTACAAATATCCTACAGTTATTTACACTGAAAATGCTATAGAAAAAACATTACAGACAAAAATCAAAAATTCAGATTTTATTCTTCGTAAAAGAATAACAGGAAATGGTTGATAATTTAGAGCCACTTTTTAAAAAAAAAATATTGTTTGTCCTCTCCTGATCTGACTCAATGTTTAAACTTTGGGTTGATAGGAAGAGGGAAATTAACTTCAAAATTGGTGTGAAAAAATAATTTGAAAGCATTTTTTATTAATAAGATCGACTAAAAACTATATTTAAAAAATAGTCGGTCTGGAGAGGGCAAACATTTTTTTTTAACACAATCTATTTGAAATGACAGAATTCATATTACAGCATTTCTGATTTTAAAAAGGAAAAAAAAAAGTAATATCAATAATACATGCAAAAACAAGAAAATCGATATAATAACACAGTCAATACGACAGCTTATTTGGGGGTAGTCTCTGTCGAGATGAGCGGCGGAGCTGTCTGGGATGGGGAGGCGGCGGTGGAGGTTGTGGAACTGGGCGAGGGTCTTCATTCACTTTTCTTCTTCGTCTTAGAAGCTTCCCTAAAACGTGCGCACCTGAAAAAAGTCAATCGGTTTTATAATCCCGCATTACCACTGCGTGAAATTCAGTTATGGACTGGGACTCAGTATCAGTGGCAATGTCATTTCCCCGACACTTTCGTCTAATCCTACAGGAAATGAATAGCATTGAAGCACTTGTAGATGTGTATGTTATAATGACCCAGACGGTATAATATTAACACAAATTACAATGTCACAACAGAGAACATACAAAGAAGAAAGAGAGAAACCTCTAATCATTGATATGTATTATTGTTTCTTAATTTCTTACATTAGCTTATTACTTTGGAAAAAATAAATAAATTCTAGAATAATGTCCCAACAACATCAAACACAACTAATTCAAGATGATAGATCAGGGTAATGTTTCCTTTGAAATCAATTAATATTTTTATTGACCTAGAACAATGTCCGAACATCAAACGCAGCAACATGACAAATTCAAGGCGACAGATCTAAGATGAAACATTCTTGAATGTATTTCGTGAATTTGGTCGTCTTAGCAAGGTCGTGTAACAATTTCCCTGGTGAAATTATATATCACTGAAGAGACATATTTGTCGAAATGCGCATCTGGTGCATCAAAATTGGTACCCTATAAGTTTTACATTATGACCCCTGGGTCGAGGCCTCTGCTGGTGAACTGTTAGTCCCCGAGGGTCTCTACAGCCCATTAGCTAAAGTACTTCGTTACTAGCTTGAAGATACGGATGTATATTTAATTGCTGTTATAAAATCTATTAGAACTTCATTTCCAAATTAAGGATTATCTCCCTCACGCATAGCTCTTATCCTTGAACGAATTTGACTCCACTATTTTGGCACACTGTTTTTGCCCATAATAGCTCTAAAACTTCATTGTTATTTCGGATTTCAAACATTTCGGTTGAGCTTCACTGCAGAGACATAATTTGTCGAAATGCGCATCTGGTGCATCAAAATTGGTACTCTGGACAGTGATACAGCTGGAAACAAACTATCCTTACAAGGCCTACATCGATACCTTGCTGGCTACATCCGCCGAAAACTACGAAGTGTGTCATTCTCAACTCTACATTAAAGACACCTCCGATCCCGACGATACGGGTCCGATCAAGGGAGTTAACATTGGTGTGTATCAGTCAATTTACCAAGGGGGGAGAGTATAATGGATTTGGAAGGTCCCTTACACGTAGATAATTTTCAACAGGATCGCACTTTCTCTGAAACTATGACCAGTAAGGATCCATTTAGATTAAAGAACACTGCGAGTGAAGAAGATTGCAAGAAACAGATTATTGATGCAAGTTCAAACTATGCCTTCGGAGACCCAACCTCGCTCTCACCATGGCGCATGTAAAAATGCTAGAAAAAATCGCCTGCCGTGTATCCCTACCTGTTTCTAATTCTAAAACTACTTCCGTCGCCAGGGGGGAATTCAGTGATGACCATAGATGATGTACATGTACCAGACGCGGATCCAGAAATTTTATCATGGGGGGGGGGGGGGGGGGGGGGGGGGGGGGGGGGCGAAGAATTATTTATTTGACAAAACAAAGAGAGATAACTCTAAAATTTGGTTAAAACCACATATTTCTCTAAAACGGAAAATATTTTTAAAACATTCCCTCCCTCATCGTCGCAAACCACGGGTTATTGTTTCATTCTATTAATAGAATGAAACAATAACCCGTGGTTTGGCGACCATCTCCCTCCCTGTGAAACACAAATTCCGTTACACATGGTATTATAATTGTCATGTAGCAAATTTATACCAAAACTTTTGTTTCACGGAGGGGAATACATGTATATGTTTACAGACCAACAGACGGCGAAAATGATCAATTGCAAATGAGGTTAATTAAACTATGAAAAATGAGGATGAACTATTTTTACTCAATAATGTAAAGTAATTTGAAAAGGTTATTTAATTCATATCAATTAGCATTTTAAAATATACTAGTATGACGTTTTAAAGTCTGATTTCAAGGAACATATTTTTCTACCCCCTTATCAAAAGGAGTTGTAATTAAGAGTAATTGATTCATTAGCACTGATATTAAACTTAATAATCAATTACTGATTAATTCTACTAATAATATCATTAGCAAAATTGCTAAGGGTGTTTGGTGGTTTTTTTTTAAATAAACGAGTTAAAAATGGTAGGCGAGAATCCAGAGTTAACATGCGTAGTTCTTACGAGGCCGATACGTACTTACATGTACGAAATGGAGATGTTTACCAAACCCTTGTATTGGGTAGAGAGCATGTTAACGTAGAACGGGGTGAAAATCCCGTCGGAGATGTATATGAAAATAAAATTGAATCTCGCTCTCCTTCGGTAGATATAGTTGAGTAAAAGTTAAAAACTCGTTGATTTTTCAGAAATTTCTGATAATAAAACGTTTGTGTATATTGAATATCCACTTACAACACTAAAACTTTGATTAAAACAAGGCACGATTATCTGAATACCCGGCGTGAAGAAAGACGAACACCATTTTTTAGAACATCCACAACCAGATTCTTCCTACCTTTCTGGGAAAAATATTCCTCTATGGTTACAAAAGGAAGCCGGTGATTAGCAATGTGATTCTGTATAAAATCACGTAGATCACCCATCCATATGTACAGCTAGCAGTACCGCAACACACCCTGCCATCTCCACAACCATCTGTCAAAGATGTTTTTAAAAATCCCATAGATTAAGAAATAATCGACAATTTACTTAAGCTGTATGTTTGTAATGTAAATTATAAGAATCAAATCAGTAAATGTTTACTATTGTCTTAAATAAGGTTGATAAGTATTCGTAAAACTCACAGAGTATAGTTTCGCTGCCCCAGGACACGGTGTTGGTTTCTCCATGACACCTATCCACACTGCCAATTTCTCTATGGCAGTTAGGGTCTTCTCTTGGTTTGGTTAACGACAATAACATCAATTAATATGATTAAGATATAATTCTAAACAATGTGGATTTAAACTGAATTTTAAAATCCTGGAATGACATTATGATGGCGGATCTAAAATAGGTCCCGAAGTTGCCACCCCTTCAATTTGAATAAAAAGAATTTATCCCAATTACTTAGTATTATGGTCGGGAAAGCCCTAGTTACCCCCCCCCCCCCCCCCCCCCCGCCCCCCCCCCCCCCCCCCCCCCCCCCCTCCCCCCCCCCCCCCCCCCCCGTTTCTATCCTGTGTTTGACTCACCACATGAAGAACTCGCGATGTCTGACCACGATGAGAACCATTCCAATCAAGAAACATAGAAACATTGTCCACTTAGCCATGTTTTTGAAACTGCTAACTTTAAAGACAACGAAACACATATAACAAAACACAGATCACTAAGTTGTGTTTATTTATGACATCACAATGATGACTGTGACGTCACTGAGGAACAGTAAGTTTAGGGCGTAGCAATCACTACTTATATATGACGTCATTGGATTATCTTTAAAAAGTAACCATTGAAACCAGCAAAAAATAAGTCGAATAATTTCATGTTGATATGCTAATATTAATCAAACAGTAAGAATCCTGTAGTTGACCCGTATAATCAACCATTAGTCAAGTACACATTATTGAAAGTCGGGACAAAACCATACTAGAAAACTTATTGCCGCAAGTGTCAAATTCGGCCGCATCTATTTGGTAACAATCAAAACTCTGTAAAGTGAAAAACTTAAAATAGCGAGCAGTTATCAATTTCAAAAATACCATAAAGTATGCGAATTTAAGAGTAGGATAAATACGGACCACTGGAAATAACAGAGGTGGGATCAGGTGCCTGGGAGTAAACATGTCCTGTTAACTATCAAAACTATGTAAAGCAAACCATTTAGAAACTTTCATGTTTTTATATCGAAGCTTATTTTTCTCCTGCATTACTCCTTCAATATATTGTTCATTCTGGCAGGCTAAGGGTGTATTTCAACAAGTAGCTATTCTGTTATTGACCGTTAGGTTAAACAAAATAACAGTTTCCCTCTCCAATTATCGATGACACAGAAAATGGAATATCACAAGTCGAATAACCATCAGCTGTTCATTATGAAAATTCAATATCGCCTTTGGTAACATCTCCGTAACGGAGGTTACAACACTAAACGGTCATGAAGAATATATAACAATTATTTGTAGGGGAAATTGGGGTAACTGTGACATCGAGGTAACTGGGACACTGTAATATTTTTCATCTGTAGCTTAAAAAATCCGTTGAATAGCCCTAGTATGAAATTCTTCTGTTGAAAACATTACCTCAGTGTCGTCTGCTAAAAAGTGAAATTTGGCAGCTGAGGAGGAATAAACAGAACAATTATCGAGTCTTTGATCCGAAAGGTAAACACATTTTGCGTACGTTATGCAATTAAGAAGGGGGGGGGGGGTTGTCGATGTAGATATCATAACTGTTATCATACACATTATTTAACAATTTGATTTGTTAAAATTATATGGATAAACGAGTTTATCACTTTCCAATACCTCGATTTGTAAAACGTAACAAACAGTTGCAAAAAATGTTGAGTACCATACAATTTATTAATGACGCATTGAATTTCAGAATAAGAATTCCTTCAGGATAAAGACACCATTTATTTTCATGACAGCTTTTACAAAATACAACCATGCACCTTATAAAATACTTAGAAACGGGAAATTTCATATGTAAATATTGATATAAACTTTTCTGCAAAGTATTTATATCTTATTTTAAAATTGACTAGAGTATTTACGAAATTGAATTAATATAGGGCATCGTACCGGATGCTGTGGTCTGATATATTGTATTTAAGGAATGAAAATATTATCTTTTCGGTGGATGGAGGGATTCACGAACAAAAAAGACGGAAAACTGCATCATTGCGCGTAGCGCATGATGCAAAATCCCCCCCTCCCCCCATGGAATCCTATTTATTTATTTTTAATGGCATCATCATGTTATTCGCTCCGCGAGCGAATTAGCATGTACTCTACGGACTTAAATATAGCATTTATTTCGTAAATGTGAATGAATGATTTTTGCTTTTATAAACGGAATAAATAGCATGATTATAAAAAATCAATAGTTAACACGTATAAACAAAACATGTTAAGTCATTCGCACCGCGGAGCGAATAACATGATTATGCCTTTTTAATATGTTAATGTTTTTGTTGAATGAATTTATTTGGATCGATAGAGTTGTTACGTTGTTCTTTTCAGGATTCCCAATCTATAAATAGACCATTCAGGGGAATCTCCCAGCATTCCAATAGAAAGTAGTTCCGGCCATTTATTATTTTATTTTTCGGGGTATACGATATTCATATGATAATTCAACCAATGAAAGGCGTGTTAACATGTAAAATTAAATGATTCAATATTCACTCCAAAAGAAACTTTATGAACATGCATTCAAACAACATTGTTAATAATTCCAAACAAAGTAGAATACTGATTACAAGAAATATTTGTTGCCTGAAATAATCCGTTTTGGGATTTTTTTCCTGTAAATGCCAATAAAGTTGTTCATTTCCTAAATTTTTCAGTAAGGTAACATATCATAAATGAAATGTGAAAGTAACTGTAGGTGTGAATACGTTATATAATATTTTGTCAACTGTGATATCATAAATTAACTACCAGAAATTATCGAGTTTTCTTTCAAAGCTGATGAAATAATTTCAAATCTAAAGTTGAAGCATATATATATATATATATATATATATATATATATATATATATATAAAACTCTAAACACATTGTTGAAATATTTCGACCGTGTTACCGGTCTTCTTCAGTCGTGTTTATTTCTCATAGCAACGTAACATACGACTACATACGCGAAAGGACTATGACGTCACAGTAAATATTATAAACGTCAAAGTTGATATTGCGCCAAAAACATTTGAGAAAGGTAAGAGTCGTAATAATATAATGAACAATACTCACCCGACCTCGTGGACACATCCTAAAATATGACTATGAGTACAATTAAATATTTGGTATTAGTAATGAAACAGAATTTTAGAAATGTATGTTCACAAAGCAGTCAACTACTGGCCTAAGTGAATACAAACAAGAAATATTACAGTAAGTAGCTAATCGTAAATACATCAATATTGTTATAATCAGTTATTACAACACGTTCTTTACATACAAGTCTTACAAGACATCAATTATTAAATACAAAAATGTTCCCTTCTGTTTATTCCGTGTGGTACATAAGTATTTAATTTTTTCTTCCATAAATTTTCTCTAAAGCGACGCTAAATGTCATCTTTGTAAAGTTTTTCTATTCCTATTATAGAATAATCGTCAATACTATGAGAATCCGTATAGAAATGAATAGCAACAGGGTCATTAGTTTCTCGTCTAATAAATGACAAGTTCAAAACATGCTTTTGGTATAGGGTTACTATATATATATATATATATATATATATATATATATATATGTATATATATATATTCTCTTTTCGAAGTAAAATAAAATAAAAAAACTCTAAACACTTTGTAGAAATATTTCGACCGTGTTACCGGTCCAAACTCCCCATCGAGGCCTCATTACGTCACCTACGAATAGATCTCTCCTATGTGACGCAGTACAATATACAGATTTGTATATTGTGAGTCTGCGATTATCACGTAGGCAAATAACACTAAAGAAGTAGTTCGTAGTTAAAAGTTTGAAGATATGGACATTAAGAGCATTGATATAAAAGTATGGATTTTATTTTAAGCATAAAATGATCAAAAGATCATTACAAAGTAGGGGGACTTTGTTCAAATATAGTGTAATGTAATGAACTTGATGTTTACGTTCTTGTTTTGAAGGTTGTTTACGTTTGACGTTATGTCTTTCGTCATTCTACAGTGACGTCACACAGTATATGCGGCCTAAGAAATCGCTATCCCATAATGCCTAACTGGAAGAGTTTTCTAATCAAACGAACTCTCAGAAGTTTGGTTACCGGTCTTCTTCTGTCGTGTTTATCTCTCATAGCAACGTAACGCAAGACTACATACACGAAAGTACTATGACGTCACAGTAAGTATTTATAGGTTATAGACTTTGTATGGGAAAATATGACGACCGAGTTTTTTGGCGTGTAGACGGACCGAGCTTGCGAGGTCCGTTCTCGACAAAAACGAGGTCGTCATATTTCCCATACAAAGTCTATAACCTTTTTATCATATACTTTCAATTTCATTTAGAAACTAACAATAATTTTATTTTTAACAATAACTTTATCGGTTTAACTGAGTAAAAGATGAAAAACACGAAAAATTTCAAAATTAACGGCGTAGAAATTTGATTGTGACGTAATGTTTGCGGGCCGGAATGTTTCCGGGCATATATCGTGTGATATATGCCCGCAAACTTTTAAAGAAAAAAGAAGAGATGACATTGAAAGTATATAATAATATACAATATTGAAAAGTAACGTCAAAGTTGATATTGCGCGAAAAACATTTGAAAAAGGTAAGAGTCTAATAATAAAATGAACAATATTCACCCGAACTCGTGGACACATCCTAAAATATTACTATGCGTACAATTAAATATTTGGTAAGTAATGTAACAACATTTTAGAAATGTTTGTACACAAAGCAGTTAACTTCTGGCCTAAGTGAATATAAACAAGAAATTTACAGTAACTAGTTAATTGAAAATACATCAATATTGTTATAATCAGTTATTATAACACATTCTTTGCATACAAGACATTAATTATTAAAGACAAAAATGTTCCCTTTTGTTTATTCCGTGTGGTACATAAGTATTTAATTTTTTCTTCCATAAATTTTCTCTAAAACGACGATAAATGTCATCTTTATAAAGTTTTTCAATTCCTATTATAGAATAATCGTCAATACTATGAGAATCTGTATAGAACTGAATAGCAACCGGGTCATAAATTTCTCGTCTAATAAATGACAAATTCAAAACATGTCTTTGGGATAAAGTTACCCCAGTTTCTCCCACATATACAATTTTGTTGCATTTTTTGTAAAACACTCCATAAACTACATTGCTGGATATACAATTGATATAATTTTTGATGTGATATTTGTTACCGTTGCAGTACTCAATTTGATTAGTATTAATGACATATTGACACAAAGTACACGTTTTAGCACCAGACGGCTCGCATAATTTTTTTTTTCTTTCTAAAAAATAGATTATTGTGTTTCTTATGTAACAGAATGTCTTTTAATTTTTTGTCTCTTTTAAAAGCCACTATGGGCATATCTCTAAAATCTCCTAAACTACAGAAAAAAGACGAAGCAGGGTAACCGTGTTCCTTTTGTGGTAGACTATTCTAAAGGGCTTCCTAATATTCACCAATAAAAAACCGTCAAAAAATTCTTGAAAATTCTGACCTCCTCAAAAACGTTTTTAGAGATTGGTAATTATATTTTTATTAAGTCAACTGTTAATTGATTTAAATTGCTCTTAGTAAGTTAGGGAATTTAATTGGGATCACATATCTTGATTATTTCAGGATTCGATCTTAATTAAATCTCCATTTAAACTTGTTAAAGTTGGGAATTTGCGTTTAACTTATTTTTACACTTTACTAGTCACATATCTCAATTATTTTGAGATCAAACTAAATTGGGGAAATTCTTAAATTAGTCGAAATTATTTTAATTATATTTAAATATATATGCAAGTCACATATTCTGATTATTTAAGAATCTGACTTTGTTGTACTTAGGGGTGGTTAAGAAGCCTGGATTAATTATGGTCAATTATTATGCCATAGAATGTAATTAGAATTATTTAATGCAGACTCAATAAATTCATGAACTGAAAATAATGTTTTGTTCTTCTATAAAATCTCGGTAAATGACATTGAAAGGGCCAGAATCCTGACTGTCGCGTTCAATATTATATTGGCGTCAGAAGTGAGATAGTTCTGATAGCTATCTCGTTACACAGGGGTCAAGAAATATGCGAAAAAGGATTTGTTTTTATAATTGTAGTCCTCAGTACCCCTTGCTTGTCGTAAGAGGCGACTAAAGGGGATGGTCCTTCGAATGAGACCGTGAAAACCGAGACCCCGTGTCACAGCAGGTGTGGCACGATAAAGATCCCTACCTGCTCAAAGACTGTAAGCGCTGATAATAGACCTAAAATTTGCAGCCCTTCATCGGCAATGGTGACGTCTCCATATGAGTAAAAAATTATCCAGTGGGATGCAAGGTGAAGATAACGAACAGTGATCAATCTCATAACTCCTACAAGCAATACAAAATAGATAGTTGGGCAAACACGGACCCCTGGACACACCAGAGGTGGGATCAGGTGGCTAGGAGGAGTAAGCACCCCCTGTTGACCGGTCACACCCGCCGTGAGCCCCACATTCCGATCAAGCAAACGGAGCCATCCGCAGTCAAAATCAGTGTGCCAAGAACGGCTTAGCAATCGGTATGAAACACGTCAGACAGCATTTGACCCAATGCGAGGTTGTATTGACGAACTAGATCGTTATAACGACCATAGAATTTGCGAAATGCTGACTTCAATCGAGACTGTTGAAATCCCTGTACCATCAACTTGTTTGTCAGTAGCTTACCTCGATTTAAAAACTGACTATACCCAGAACAAGCTCTTGCATATCGAATCAGTTGAGATATATAAACACCATATGCAGGTGATAATGGAATATTGCTACATAAATGTGGGAAGTTGACGATGGAGAAGCTGAAATCATCCCGTTTGTCATACAGTTGAGTTGTCAGTGAGTAAAAAATTATCCAGTGGGATGTTAAACAATATACAGTCAATCAATCTCTTGATTCATCCTTTCTTTTGTCGCCTATAGACGACAAAAGTACCTGCCTATGAAATGGAACCTATACCGGTCAAAGTTTGAAATTTTTCGCCTATTACAGAATCTAGAAAATTATACAGAATAAAGGCAGAATCTTCTAATTTTAATACTGATAAAATGCAGCGTCCTCTCACAAGCCATTTTCAATATCGTATCACATCTTACCTCGGGGACAAGCGCAGTGGTCATACGTGCACATTCATTTGTTTAATGCAGATATCGTTTTTCTGGTCATTACGCAAGATATATCATAAACAGGGTCGATCTCACACAACACAGTTTCTGCTAGGCTGTTTCCTCTCCCACATCTAGATAAATATAATATCAAAATCTCTCATTTAGAATGATTGATTGTATCTTGTTTAACGATTGATTGATTGTATCTTGTTAAACGTCGAGAGAATTTTTCACTCACATGGAGACGTCATCAAGACCGATGAAGGGCCTCAAATTTAGGCCTATGCTCGGCGCTTACAGTCATTCAGCAGTGAGGGTTCTTTAGCGTGCCACATCTACTGTGATACGGGGCATCCGTTTTTAAGGTCATCTCCGAGGACCCGTGACATTCACATCTGATGCTGAGCGTTTAACGATGAAACTATCATTACCTGTTTTAACGACTTAGCGGTGTAGAAGTTTGAAAATTATCAAGGTATTGCTATTTCTCAAATTCATTACATTTTCTACCCACCAACAAGAAACGTTTGTGAAACACGATGACCATGGTGGTAACAAAGAACAATAAACAACAAAAAGAAAGGAATGCACATACATGTATGATATAGTCCCACCACTCACCATTCATACATTTTGAGCAAGGTTAAAGTTTAGGAGATTTGAGTCAGAACTTGATGATCACCAGGTCAAATATCATGCTTCGCTTCGCTTCGCGTCTCGTGTGATCTGATGATCCACGCCTGTCAACTCGACGTGATCCGACTCTTCGGATCAAGTTACTGTAGTAATAATATATATTTATTATATACCCATCAATGTATCGTTCGTTGATACTGTGGATTTCACAGCGTGTGATCCGGTTTTCCGGATCACTACACTGTGGTTGTCTGATTCTGTATCAGTATCCTCAAACTTCCACCAGAGTTCGTTTGCTCACAAACCAAACTCTTCCACTTAGGCATTATGGGATAGCGATTTTTTAGGCTGCGTATACTGTGACGTCACTGTAGAATGACGAAAAAACATAACGTCAAACGTAAACAACTTTCAAAACAAGAACGTAAACATCAAGTTCATTACTTTACACAATAATTTGAACAGAGTCTCCCTACTTTATAATGATCTTTTGATCATTTTATGTTTAAAATAAAATCCATACTTTTATATTAATGCTCTTAATATTAATATCTTCAAACTTTTAACTGCGAACTACTTCTTTAGTGTAATTTGTCTGCGTGATAATCGCGGACTCACAATATACAAATCTGTATATTGTGGTGCGTCACATAGGAGAGGTCTATTCGTAGGTGACGTAATGAGGCCTCGACGGGGAGTTTGTCAGTATCCTCTGAAACTGATGACGTCACAATGCAACAACGCAACGTTATTTATGGAAAATATTGACCGCGTCACAAAACAAAACTACGTACACAAAACATAATTTCATGGTATGTCTGTGTTTTTGATAATTTGGATTACATTTATCATCTTATAACTGTGGATTTAAAATGCAGAAGGGGGTATATAATAAATTTATCATTACTACAGTAACTTGATCCGAAGAGTCAAACTTCCACCAGAGTTCGTTTGCTCACAAACCAAACTCTTCCACTTAGGCATTATGGGATAGCGATTTCTTAGGCCGCGTATACTGTGACGTCACTGTAGAATGACGAAAAAACATAACGTCAAACGTAAACAACTTTCAAAACAAGAACGTAAACATCAAATTCATTACTTTACACAATAATTTGAACAGAGTATCCCTACTTTTTAATGATCTTTTGATCATTTTATGTTTAAAATAAAATCCATACTTTTATATTAATGCTTTTAGTATTAATATCTTCAGACTTTTAACTGCGAACTACTTCTTTAGTGTAATTTGTCTGCGTGATAATCGCGGACTCACAATATACAAATCTGTATATTGTGGTGCGTCACATAGGAGAGGTCTATTCGTAGGCACTGTGACGTAATGAGGCCTCGATGGGGAGTTTGCCGAAGAGTTGGATCATGTCTCGTTGACAGGCGCGGGTCATCAGATCAAACTCGACGCTTCGCGTCTCGTGTGATCTGATGATCCGCGCCTGTCAACTCGACGTGATCCGACTCTTCGGATCAAGTTACTGTAGTATCCTCGGAGGTCCATGAGTCGTTACCCTAAGGATGTTTGCCACATTAATCGCTTGTTTAAACTTGTTACACTAAATTTATTATAACATACCTAAAGGACTTCTATTTCTTCGTAGGACTTTACATCATTTTCATTATTTTTTCTTTTAATAAATAAATAATTTAGCACTGCAAACACCAATGAAGCGGATACGCCATTTTGAAAAACTGGTCCCAGAGTCGTGACGTCAGATATAAACAAAACTGTAAGGCCAAAGCAGTCTAAAGATTCGTTTATAATGAAAAATAATGCAACAATGAATAAATGGGGAATTGCACGATATAACAAATTCAGTTAACAAATATAATAACATTTGATAACAATTTTAACAAAGTAATTAACATTAAAAAAAATTGAATCAATATAATAATAACAGTAAAGTATATTGGGATAATTGTAAACATTTTAATCACTCTTCTGTACAGTGAGGACAGAAAAATGAGTCATTCCTTCTAACAAATCTCACAGGTGAGCAGTAAATTAAATGAACCTAGCGGTTACATCTGTCACACTGTGCCCATTTGGTAAACACTAAAGAAACACAATTCTTGATCTGTTCCGGTTGCCATCTGTGACAAATGCAACAAAGCTTCGATGGATCTATGTTCTCAGTGTCACTGTCCGAGTCACTATTGGCATCATCAGAAATCAAATTTATAGCTGATGGCCCTGGTTGTTGAGTGTCATCAATGAAAACAATTTCCTTTTTTGGTTTGGCTTTCCTCACACTGGTTGACTCCCCCCCCCCCCCCCCCCCCCCCCCCCATGTGATCCTTTCTGAATTCTTTCGTGCTCCACCATTTTCTCAATTACTCCATCAGAAATTTCCTTCCCTGCCACTATCTTACTTAATGTTTTTCTCTCTTGCGAACTGAATCACTCTTTACGTCCTTCAAGTGTTTCTCTTTGTTCACTAATTCCATTACAAAGCCCCTGTCTTCTTCCTCAGTATCTGAATTGCCATTATCATTGTGTGTATTCTTTTCACTTAGTGTTGAGTTTACATCAGGGCTGATTTGCTTGAACACCTCTGTTGGAGCCAGACATTCCATCCTGATCGCTTCAGAATTCAAAAGGGAGATACCTGTTTTCTGAATCCAGACTGAATATTTTCTGGAGAAAGTGCTCTAGTGTATGCTTTGCCAGCAACATCACATACATTATATCGGGTAATGTTAGCAGAGGACTCCCTCATCAATTTGTGGCACAGGTTGTTGTATATTTCCTCTAAGGGACCATAGCAGGAGACATCCATGGGCTGCAAGATGTGACTGGTATGTGCAGGTAAAATGAAGATGATGATGCCCTGCTGTTTTGCCCATTCTACCAGATTAACAGAAACATGGGAGCGGTGTCCATCCAAAAGTAGAAGAACCTTTTCATTGTCTCTCAGAGGTACAAACTTCAAGAAATGGTTTTCTAAATATTCACGGAATATAACACCATTTGACCAACCTGTTTCACTCATAGTCCCATTAGTTCCTGGACATGCCCCATTTAATAATTCTGGTCTCATCCGCTTCCCGGGGAAAATAAAAAATGGTGGTATGGCAACTCCTCCGAGAATAGTAATAGTTTTCCCCCTACCAGAAGTTACAGCCTGTGGGCAGTATGTGGAATCACTTACAACTGATGGTGGTTTATGATCAATGGATATGCCTTTTTCATCTATGTTATAAATGAGATGCGGCTTGTCATGCATGTCATATGTTGAGATAGTGTTTGCAAGATTCTTGAAATACTCAGCAACTGTCTCTTTGGATGCCATCTTTGCTCGCACATGTTCAAGTCCCCTTGGCTTTAAGACTTTGAGCTCAGGCCATCTTTTGAGAAATCCCCTAATCCACTTCATTGTAAATGGCTTGTCTATTGTTCTTTTGCCAAGATGCACAGCATAATCAGATGCAATACCAACACATTCCTGTCTAGTGTATCCATACCCATAAGCTGCCATTGTCTTAAAATGTCTAACAAGATTTACTTCTTCAAAGCACTCCAGCACAGGACTTTTTCCAAAAACTGCAGTTTCTGGATCTACCTTCTCTAGAACTCTATCCCTGAGAGTTGTATCAGGCACATAAAACATTCTCGATGCTTTTTTAACCGACATTTTGTGTTCCTTTACCATTTTGTAGGCGTTTGTCAAAGCTGTGGGAGAATACAGTCTGTATTTTTTCTTTTTGGACACAGGATTAACCTAATAATAACACAAAACATTTTAAAAATGCTATAAGGAACTTCACTCTTCGTAACGAAAAATTATCTTTGTTTGGCCTTAAACATTCCAATCAGATCACATGACTTTCATTCGCTGGCTGTCAACAAAGGAGACAACCGATGTTATATTCTTAAATTTTGGGTTTAGAAGTGTATTTTACGGAAGCCCATTAGTGCAAACCAAAACTAAATAATAAACGAAATTATTATATAAAAAACGAAATTATTATATAAAAAACGAAATTATTAAATAAAAAACGAAATTAATAAAATAAAAACGAAAATATTAAATAAAAAACGTAATTAATATATAAAAAACCCAAAATAAAAAAACAAAACGAAATTATTAAATCAAAAATGAAAACTAAAGGCTCCCATCAGTCAGGTACCTCAACAATCACTTGATTTTACACTAATTAAGTTTCGGTGGTGTGATACGGTACCAGTGTGGCTGCTAAAACTGGTGCCAGGTGGCCTTCGTTTATGCCAAGTACTGAATACTTTGCCGTGTCATGTAGAATTAATGACTTACATGTATCAGTTCACATCATTACAGTACGTTCCTTTTCTTATTTAATAATTTCGTATTTTATATAATAATTTCGTTTTTTATATAATAATTTCGTTTTTTCGTTTTTTATATAATAATTTCGTTTTTTATATAATAAGTTCGTTTTTTATTTAGTTTTGGTTTGCACTAATGGGCTTCTGTAGTATTTGACCATTTCCATCTGTGTCTTTATTTGGGATTAAGTAATCTTAGCAAATATTTGAATAAAAAAAACAGAAAAGAAAATATTACCTTTTTTGATCGCATTGTCGGCTGTTGTGTAGTAAGATGTGACGTCACATATCATAGTAAAAATTTTCTCACGGATTGCGCAACCTCGGATAAAATCTCGCGAGATACGCGAGGAAAACAAAAGGGACACGACTCTAGGACTGTAACGAATTTAGGGCCTCCGACGATAATAATATATATGTACTGACAGTAATAATGTAAGACTGTACTCTAAATCATGTTTATCTATCTGTACTGACAGTAATAATATAAGACTGTACTCTAAATCATGTTTATCTATCTGTACTGACAGTAATAATGTAAGACTGTACTCTAAATCATGTTTATCTATCTGTACTGACAGTAATAATGTAAGACTGTACACTAAATCATGTTTATCTATCTGTACCACAGGCACTGGTTTCTGTTAATGACTTATGACCTCTGTATACTAATAATGTAAATGACTTATGACCTCTGTATACTAATAATAACACAAGGTACCTAGCTTCAAATGACACCGAATGGCACCCCTGAGAATGTCGGCCTTTTGAGCTTCCAGGGAATCTGCGATGCAAATGTATTTACTACCGTTGTATTGTACAATCATTCAACTTAAAAACCATGTATGACATGACTGCATTCATTGCCTCTTATCGCCGAAAACTGCAACAAAACATGGATCTACAGCTCGAAAGCTCAAAAGGCCGACATTCTCAAGTGCCATTCGGTGTCATTTGAAGCTAGGTACCTTGTGCTATTATTAGTATACAGAGGTCATAAGTCATTTACAGAAACAAGTGCCTGTGATCTGTACTGATAGTGGAGTTTTACGAAGAGGTTTACTTTTACATTCGGCGGCTGACTTTTAAAGGGATCAACTCCAACTTCAGAAATTGGACCGAAATGAATATACAGACTGTTTCAGTAAAAACACCAAAACCGACAATTATGTTTATTACAAGGGTATTGTAAACTCTTTAGCAACTCTTATTCTTTCTACATTTGTTCGACACTGCATTGTGAAAATGCACTACTCGTTTTAATATTTTACTTAGTTAAATTTATCGCTATACAAATGCACATGTAATTTATTGACTGCAAATAACGAGCTGAGAAGTGCATGAATGGACCCAGAAAATTGCCATAAAGAGTGTTTTTAAGCTTAACTGTATATCATGTACCACAGCGCACTCATTGTAAGCAGAAGATTTCAAGTTATCCTGACATTTCTAAATAATGTGTCATCAGCTCTGAAAGCTTAAATATTCTCTATACCTCTGATCTTACGATTCTGGCTCCCCAAGGAACAAAACAACATCTACCCACCAACACAAATACTTTTGGACGGGCGGCAGCTCTATATTAGACCAAAAAATCGAGGGGTAGGCTTGTCGAAATTTATTTTTTCATAGCCCCTTCCTCTCATTATAAAAAAAAATGTTACGTCCTTGTTTCCCCTCTCTTTCGTGTTGAATCTCTTGGTCTTAGTGTGAAGACAACAATACGTGATGTGTAATTGTATACATGTATACGTATACATGTATATCAATATACACAGTAGAATCAGCCATGTTTGTGGTAATAACTCATGAAAATTGGCCCCCGTGAAAATCGATTACTCCCTAGTATACTAGTATATTCTATACATTATCGATATAAACATTTGACATGTGCTTGTCCTTTAGAAATGCCGTACCCCGTGGATATCCGGGTTAGAATAGGTCCTTTGCAATATCCCTTGCTTGTCGTAAGAGGCGACTAAATAGGGCGATCCTTCTGATAAGACCGGAAAACCCGAGGTCCCGTGTCACAACAGATCAATCTCTACCCAGAGTTGTCGTTCCTTGCTCTCACTTACACCTCTGTTAACGTCTCAAAATAAGCAATGTTATTCCACATGTAAATCCACTTTTTTACGGCTAATAAAACTAAGAACGATTTTATAAAATATCGGAAAAATGTAGGACAAGCAACTATTTGTAGATTTTTTCCATTACTATATATTCTTCATGTACCTATGTATAGGCCTGGTGCAATAGAACTACCCAATATCCACGTTTCAACCCAAATCAATGTTTCTTGTGTCACAAAAAGACTTGACATCTGCTCAATATTTATTTATTTACGTATATTTTTGTAACTGAAGTCAAAACCATACTTTATTTGAGCATACGTGCCATTTTACAAAAATCTTGTAAAACCCTTGAAACGTTGACAGAGGTGTAAGTGAATGTAAGGAACGATAATTCTGGGTAGAGATTGACAACAGATGTGGCATGATAAAAATCCATCCCTGCTCAAAGGCCGTAAGCGCCGAGCAAAGGCGTACATTTTGCAGCCCTTCACCGGCAATAGTGACGTCTCCATGCACATGATTGATCGTTTGCTTTTACGTCCCTTCCTGGATTTTTCACTCATATTGAGAGGGCACCATCTGTAGGTGAAGTATCACAAATGTAGACCCGGCCTACATGTATGTTTAGCACTCAGCGCAGTTGTAGTGAGGGTTCTTTATCGTGCCAACGCATGCCGCTGCACTGGACCTCCGTTTTTAATGGACCTGTGATCTCACTTCTAAATACCGTGTGTTTGGCGAAGGTTTAATCACAATTCTAACGCCTTAGGTTTGCCATATGAGTAAAACAAATCTTGAGAGGGACGTTAAACAATATTAAATCTATCAGTCTTAGGTTTGACGCGGGCATGGCACAAACGGGGATCAAACTCACCACCTCCCGGTTACGAAGCGAACGCTCTACTACTAAGCTACCGCGACCCCATATGAGTGAAAACTTATCGAGTGGGACGTTAAACAATAAATACAACATCTGAATGCGGTAAAGTCTGAGAATTTTGCAAATACCACTTTCAATATTTTTTTCATATTTGGAGTTGGTCCCTTTAAACTGTAAAAGTCAGCCGTCGATTGCAAAAGTAAGCCTCTTCGTAAAACTCCAGTGCTAATGTAAGGCTGAATTCTAAATCATGTTTATCTATCTGTACTGACAGCAAAAATGTAAGACTGTACTCTAGATAATGTTTATCTATCTGTACCGACAGTAATAATGTAAGACTGCTTTATCTATCTGTACCGACAGTAATAATGTAAAACTGTACTCTAAATCATATTTATCTATTTGTACTGACAGCAAAAATGTAAGACTGTACTCTAAATCATGTTTATTTATCTGTACTGACAGTAATGATGTGATACTGTACTCTAAATCATGTTTATATATCTATTAATACATTAAAACATAATACAGATAACAAACAAAATAATGTTCAATTAGACAAATATAAACAAATTCACATTTACTGTCAATACACATGTTAATTACAAATCACAAACACTGGTGTAATCAACATAGGACTGTAATTAACGTGGTGTTTATAATGAAGTTAATTCAGTAAATATGTAATTAACACAGTGTTTAAATGTTTAATTAACACTGTATTGGAATTTCTTCACTTTAGCAGTGACACATTCAGCCACAAAGAGGTTGTCTCTGATGTCCACACATAAACCCCATGGACGCTCTAAATTCTGAATGTAACGGAGGAACTGTCCGTCCTGATCTAGGATGTGGATACGGTGAT
Organism: Ostrea edulis; assembly: GCF_947568905.1. Classification (NCBI taxonomy): domain Eukaryota; kingdom Metazoa; phylum Mollusca; class Bivalvia; order Ostreida; family Ostreidae; genus Ostrea; species Ostrea edulis. The sequence continues at coordinate 93,812,373 of NC_079164.1, read as the reverse complement.
TTTTAATGTCTGCTGTCAGAATGTGACTCTGACTGTCTGTAGTGATGCCAACAGGTTTAAATGATACCTCGGTATTAGAGGGAAGATCAGCGTATCTAAATCGGAGTTTTCCTGACTGATTGACCACCACTACTGCTCTAGCTCCATAGTCAGCCACACAGACATCCAGGTTTCTGTTCTCACTGATGTATTTATAGAAAGGATCAGATGAGTAGAGAGGACGACCTTGATCATCAAACTGAATGGTTTGTGTCTCTGAAGAACCAGAGTAACGCACAACTTTGGATTGTTTGTTATCATCACTAAACATGGTAACCAGGAGATCATCAGAAGAGGTACAGCAGACATTGAGAGGTCTCCATCCCTGTAGTGTGATCTCGGTTTGTGTGTGTTTATTCTTCACTAGGTTTACAGTTTCATTCCAATAGTCAGTATAAATAAGATCTCCGTTCCGTGTCGATGCAATGTCCCCTGGTCTGTTCCCTGACTTGGTTTGTATTGATGTCAGTAGTTTACCCTGAAGGTTGAGGAGCTTCATGAATTCGTTTTTCCCACATGTCCAGACTTGTTCATCACTGAGACAGCTAACACTGTATAGTCTGTCATACTCAGTGTCTATGGTGGCGGTGAGGCGCGGAGCATCAAGCAGTGGTCTGACTGGTGATTTCATTGTATAGCCTTGTTTTTCTGTGTTAATGGATATTGGTGACAGTGATCCAAACATTTTATTAAGTTTTTCTGTGTTGATTGTTGGAGTAGATAAGCTTGGTAATGCAACTTTGATTTTAGGAGGCAGTTTCTTGAATTCCTCATTTCTAGATTTGTAAGTTGATGTTAAGGAGATATCATTGGTGTCCAGAATATTTTTCATTTCTAGAATGACCTGTTTGATTTCAGTCATTCTGTGCGTGATTTCACCTGTGTGTTTCTCTAATACAGCCAGATGTTTAGTTTTCGTCTCTTCAATGTCTGACTTCCGTTTGTTGACAATGGCGGTGATCTCGCGGTGCCAGACTTCTCCATGTTGGTCAGCAGCTGTGGTCAGTTGCTCGTAATTTGTTTCTAACTCGGCTTTCTCAGTTTGGACATTGGAGGAAATTTCCTTATATCGAGGGTAAATTTTGGTCTCGAGTTCTCCTAATTAGGGCTTTCCACCTTTCAGTGGAAAGTCCTATTGTTATTGTTCTGTTTATTAGGGCTTTCCACCTTTCAGTGGAAAGTCCTATTGTTATTGTTCTGTTTATTATTATTATTATTATTATTTTCCTGCCGTCAAAAAAAATCTTCGTCTTAAGACTTATCGAAAAACTTTATAGTCCATCATATAGTACTTCTTGAGAAACGAATACAGTTCACCCTGCGTAATTGAACTTTGACCCCTTACGGAGTTATTTGACCTTTCGCAGAAATCATTGTTAGCACTTCTACTTTGTAACCGTAAATGATAGGAGGATGAAACCTTTTCTAAAACATAGAGGGTAATTAGTAGAAGCGAAGAATTTCAAATGAAGGGATTCGGTGTCCCCTAAAGGGAGTTAATGCCCCCTCATGTTTTGCGATTTGTCCCCTACAAATTGACGACTCCTAAAGTCTTCGTCGTAGAGAGACGGAACCCACTGGGACGGGTTGGGTGACCTTGACCTTGAAAAAGTAGGTCAAGGTCAAAGGTCAAGGTCATCCAGAATGGCCAGAAAATGGCACTTTTTATACGCTCTTTCACGCTTCAGATAGCATCGAAATATCACATGGGTCAGCAAGGAATTTTGGACCGGTCTCGGCATCACGAATGTCAACTCTGAACTTTGACCACTCTGCGAATGGCGGCGACTTAACGTCGAAAACCCCGTTATCGCTACTCTCACTAGACCGCAAGTCGTGGAGAGGCGAGACCTTCGCCGACGAATTCCAGATGAAACGCTCTCGCACAGAAAAGTTGACCGAGGGAAACCGAGAACCCCGAAGCACGGTTCTCGCCCCCGAAAGTCTCCGACGTCGTCGTTCGAGCCCACAACTTCTTCACGGATGTAGATAGGGATGCGGGACCACTTAAACGAAGCCCCGTGACCTCTCTGACCTTCAAAATGAGGTCAAGGTCAAAGGTCAAGGTCACACTTTCTCCCCCATGTGTTTTTGAGGTTTGACCTTGAAAGTGGGTCAAGGTCAAAGGTCAAGGTCACGCATCCAGGGGCCAGTCTCCACGAGTAAGGCCAACCCACCCATCACGCCTGTCGTCCCCAAGGAAGAAATCCCCCACCCTTCAAGTGATCTGATTGTGATCAGCTGTTTCAATACACTATTTTGACCGGTCTCATGCCATGCAACAATTACAGGATTCTAGCTAATCTGACCTACACCTACACATCTGACCTACACCCACTTCTTCCATTTCTTGACTGTCTTGTCAATCAAACATGAATTCCATTTACATTCATGAAAAGACATAGGCCAGATTCAATTGTCTGCCTGCATCAACATAAAGACTAAGTTGTTTTTTTTTTTATAATGATGATGCAACTTTACTTGACAGTTGAACTCATTGACATTCCATCCCGACTGTCATTGTAAACAAATAAACACTTACCTGCAGGATCAGATGGGATGCAGTACTCCTATTCTCCGTTCAGATATCCTACATGCACTCAGACACTTTCTAATTCACCGGCCGCCATTTTGGTTGTTTGTTGTCAAAGCCTATCAATCCGTATATGCATGCCTCCTTGGGTGAAATGACTGAAAGACATTGTCTCCGTGAATTAGAACACATAGGATGAGCCATTACAAACTGTATATTCAATTCCACAATCCACAACACACACGGTCAAATCCAGTGCATCTTCACAACATCTGACAACATGAGGTTTGTATAGACTCCCAGCATGCACCAGCAGTTACTACAATCTAGGAAAATGGCACATCCGGTTTCTTTGCACCTCCAAATATCACATCTAACAGGTCTAAAGTCACCCCAAACACCTGCACAAGTCCCATTACACTTTTACCTGATATGTGCATATGTGCTGGCTACCCAACACCCACACCCCTTTTCTCCCTCAAATTTGACGGGTACTTAATGCGAAACCAAGCATTGAACACACCTCAACACTCAAATTTAGGCGGCAAATTTGAATTTCTTTTCTAGCCAAATCAATTTTTTTTTTTTTTTTTTTTTTTTTTTTTTTGTTTGGGTGAGGGTGGGATGGGGTAGGGGGGGGGGGGGGGCTTTTAGCATTTCAACACTACTGAAAAACCGCTAGAAGGTGGGAAGCCCTCTAATTGTTCGCGAACAATTAGGATCACTAGTTATTATTATTATTATTATTTTCCTGCCGTCAAAAAAAATCTTTGTCTTAAGACTTATCGAAAAACTTTATAGTCCATCATATAGTACTTCTTGAGAAACGAATACAGTTCACCCTGCGTAATTGAACTTTGACCCCTTACGGAGTTATTTGACCTTTCGCAGAAATCATTGTTAGCACTTCTACTTTGTAACCGTAAATGATAGGAGGATGAAACCTTTTCTAAAACATAGAGGGTAATTAGTAGAAGCGAAGAATTTCAAATGAAGGGATTCGGTGTCCCCTAAAGGGAGTTAATGCCCCCTCATGTTTTGCGATTTGTCCCCTACAAATTGACGACTCCTAAAGTCTTCGTCGTAGAGAGACGGAACCCACTGGGACGGGTTGGGTGACCTTGACCTTGAAAAAGTAGGTCAAGGTCAAAGGTCAAGGTCATCCAGAATGGCCAGAAAATGGCACTTTTTATACGCTCTTTCACGCTTCAGATAGCATCGAAATATCACATGGGTCAGCAAGGAATTTTGGACCGGTCTCGGCATCACGAATGTCAACTCTGAACTTTGACCACTCTGCGAATGGCGGCGACTTAACGTCGAAAACCCCGTTATCGCTACTCTCACTAGACCGCAAGTCGTGGAGAGGCGAGACCTTCGCCGACGAATTCCAGATGAAACGCTCTCGCACAGAAAAGTTGACCGAGGGAAACCGAGAACCCCGAAGCACGGTTCTCGCCCCCGAAAGTCTCCGACGTCGTCGTTCGAGCCCACAACTTCTTCACGGATGTAGATAGGGATGCGGGACCACTTAAACGAAGCCCCGTGACCTCTCTGACCTTCAAAATGAGGTCAAGGTCAAAGGTCAAGGTCACACTTTCTCCCCCATGTGTTTTTGAGGTTTGACCTTGAAAGTGGGTCAAGGTCAAAGGTCAAGGTCACGCATCCAGGGGCCAGTCTCCACGAGTAAGGCCAACCCACCCATCACGCCTGTCGTCCCCAAGGAAGAAATCCCCCACCCTTCAAGTGATCTGATTGTGATCAGCTGTTTCAATACACTATTTTGACCGGTCTCATGCCATGCAACAATTACAGGATTCTAGCTAATCTGACCTACACCTACACATCTGACCTACACCCACTTCTTCCATTTCTTGACTGTCTTGTCAATCAAACATGAATTCCATTTACATTCATGAAAAGACATAGGCCAGATTCAATTGTCTGCCTGCATCAACATAAAGACTAAGTTGTTTTTTTTTTTATAATGATGATGCAACTTTACTTGACAGTTGAACTCATTGACATTCCATCCCGACTGTCATTGTAAACAAATAAACACTTACCTGCAGGATCAGATGGGATGCAGTACTCCTATTCTCCGTTCAGATATCCTACATGCACTCAGACACTTTCTAATTCACCGGCCGCCATTTTGGTTGTTTGTTGTCAAAGCCTATCAATCCGTATATGCATGCCTCCTTGGGTGAAATGACTGAAAGACATTGTCTCCGTGAATTAGAACACATAGGATGAGCCATTACAAACTGTATATTCAATTCCACAATCCACAACACACACGGTCAAATCCAGTGCATCTTCACAACATCTGACAACATGAGGTTTGTATAGACTCCCAGCATGCACCAGCAGTTACTACAATCTAGGAAAATGGCACATCCGGTTTCTTTGCACCTCCAAATATCACATCTAACAGGTCTAAAGTCACCCCAAACACCTGCACAAGTCCCATTACACTTTTACCTGATATGTGCATATGTGCTGGCTACCCAACACCCACACCCCTTTTCTCCCTCAAATTTGACGGGTACTTAATGCGAAACCAAGCATTGAACACACCTCAACACTCAAATTTAGGCGGCAAATTTGAATTTCTTTTCTAGCCAAATCAATTTTTTTTTTTTTTTTTTTTTTTTTTTTTTTGTTTGGGTGAGGGTGGGATGGGGTAGGGGGGGGGGGGGGGCTTTTAGCATTTCAACACTACTGAAAAACCGCTAGAAGGTGGGAAGCCCTCTAATTGTTCGCGAACAATTAGGATCACTAGTTATTATTATTATTATTATTTTCCTGCCGTCAAAAAAAATCTTTGTCTTAAGACTTATCGAAAAACTTTATAGTCCATCATATAGTACTTCTTGAGAAACGAATACAGTTCACCCTGCGTAATTGAACTTTGACCCCTTACGGAGTTATTTGACCTTTCGCAGAAATCATTGTTAGCACTTCTACTTTGTAACCGTAAATGATAGGAGGATGAAACCTTTTCTAAAACATAGAGGGTAATTAGTAGAAGCGAAGAATTTCAAATGAAGGGATTCGGTGTCCCCTAAAGGGAGTTAATGCCCCCTCATGTTTTGCGATTTGTCCCCTACAAATTGACGACTCCTAAAGTCTTCGTCGTAGAGAGACGGAACCCACTGGGACGGGTTGGGTGACCTTGACCTTGAAAAAGTAGGTCAAGGTCAAAGGTCAAGGTCATCCAGAATGGCCAGAAAATGGCACTTTTTATACGCTCTTTCACGCTTCAGATAGCATCGAAATATCACATGGGTCAGCAAGGAATTTTGGACCGGTCTCGGCATCACGAATGTCAACTCTGAACTTTGACCACTCTGCGAATGGCGGCGACTTAACGTCGAAAACCCCGTTATCGCTACTCTCACTAGACCGCAAGTCGTGGAGAGGCGAGACCTTCGCCGACGAATTCCAGATGAAACGCTCTCGCACAGAAAAGTTGACCGAGGGAAACCGAGAACCCCGAAGCACGGTTCTCGCCCCCGAAAGTCTCCGACGTCGTCGTTCGAGCCCACAACTTCTTCACGGATGTAGATAGGGATGCGGGACCACTTAAACGAAGCCCCGTGACCTCTCTGACCTTCAAAATGAGGTCAAGGTCAAAGGTCAAGGTCACACTTTCTCCCCCATGTGTTTTTGAGGTTTGACCTTGAAAGTGGGTCAAGGTCAAAGGTCAAGGTCACGCATCCAGGGGCCAGTCTCCACGAGTAAGGCCAACCCACCCATCACGCCTGTCGTCCCCAAGGAAGAAATCCCCCACCCTTCAAGTGATCTGATTGTGATCAGCTGTTTCAATACACTATTTTGACCGGTCTCATGCCATGCAACAATTACAGGATTCTAGCTAATCTGACCTACACCTACACATCTGACCTACACCCACTTCTTCCATTTCTTGACTGTCTTGTCAATCAAACATGAATTCCATTTACATTCATGAAAAGACATAGGCCAGATTCAATTGTCTGCCTGCATCAACATAAAGACTAAGTTGTTTTTTTTTTTATAATGATGATGCAACTTTACTTGACAGTTGAACTCATTGACATTCCATCCCGACTGTCATTGTAAACAAATAAACACTTACCTGCAGGATCAGATGGGATGCAGTACTCCTATTCTCCGTTCAGATATCCTACATGCACTCAGACACTTTCTAATTCACCGGCCGCCATTTTGGTTGTTTGTTGTCAAAGCCTATCAATCCGTATATGCATGCCTCCTTGGGTGAAATGACTGAAAGACATTGTCTCCGTGAATTAGAACACATAGGATGAGCCATTACAAACTGTATATTCAATTCCACAATCCACAACACACACGGTCAAATCCAGTGCATCTTCACAACATCTGACAACATGAGGTTTGTATAGACTCCCAGCATGCACCAGCAGTTACTACAATCTAGGAAAATGGCACATCCGGTTTCTTTGCACCTCCAAATATCACATCTAACAGGTCTAAAGTCACCCCAAACACCTGCACAAGTCCCATTACACTTTTACCTGATATGTGCATATGTGCTGGCTACCCAACACCCACACCCCTTTTCTCCCTCAAATTTGACGGGTACTTAATGCGAAACCAAGCATTGAACACACCTCAACACTCAAATTTAGGCGGCAAATTTGAATTTCTTTTCTAGCCAAATCAATTTTTTTTTTTTTTTTTTTTTTTTTTTTTTTGTTTGGGTGAGGGTGGGATGGGGTAGGGGGGGGGGGGGGGCTTTTAGCATTTCAACACTACTGAAAAACCGCTAGAAGGTGGGAAGCCCTCTAATTGTTCGCGAACAATTAGGATCACTAGTTATTATTATTATTATTATTTTCCTGCCGTCAAAAAAAATCTTTGTCTTAAGACTTATCGAAAAACTTTATAGTCCATCATATAGTACTTCTTGAGAAACGAATACAGTTCACCCTGCGTAATTGAACTTTGACCCCTTACGGAGTTATTTGACCTTTCGCAGAAATCATTGTTAGCACTTCTACTTTGTAACCGTAAATGATAGGAGGATGAAACCTTTTCTAAAACATAGAGGGTAATTAGTAGAAGCGAAGAATTTCAAATGAAGGGATTCGGTGTCCCCTAAAGGGAGTTAATGCCCCCTCATGTTTTGCGATTTGTCCCCTACAAATTGACGACTCCTAAAGTCTTCGTCGTAGAGAGACGGAACCCACTGGGACGGGTTGGGTGACCTTGACCTTGAAAAAGTAGGTCAAGGTCAAAGGTCAAGGTCATCCAGAATGGCCAGAAAATGGCACTTTTTATACGCTCTTTCACGCTTCAGATAGCATCGAAATATCACATGGGTCAGCAAGGAATTTTGGACCGGTCTCGGCATCACGAATGTCAACTCTGAACTTTGACCACTCTGCGAATGGCGGCGACTTAACGTCGAAAACCCCGTTATCGCTACTCTCACTAGACCGCAAGTCGTGGAGAGGCGAGACCTTCGCCGACGAATTCCAGATGAAACGCTCTCGCACAGAAAAGTTGACCGAGGGAAACCGAGAACCCCGAAGCACGGTTCTCGCCCCCGAAAGTCTCCGACGTCGTCGTTCGAGCCCACAACTTCTTCACGGATGTAGATAGGGATGCGGGACCACTTAAACGAAGCCCCGTGACCTCTCTGACCTTCAAAATGAGGTCAAGGTCAAAGGTCAAGGTCACACTTTCTCCCCCATGTGTTTTTGAGGTTTGACCTTGAAAGTGGGTCAAGGTCAAAGGTCAAGGTCACGCATCCAGGGGCCAGTCTCCACGAGTAAGGCCAACCCACCCATCACGCCTGTCGTCCCCAAGGAAGAAATCCCCCACCCTTCAAGTGATCTGATTGTGATCAGCTGTTTCAATACACTATTTTGACCGGTCTCATGCCATGCAACAATTACAGGATTCTAGCTAATCTGACCTACACCTACACATCTGACCTACACCCACTTCTTCCATTTCTTGACTGTCTTGTCAATCAAACATGAATTCCATTTACATTCATGAAAAGACATAGGCCAGATTCAATTGTCTGCCTGCATCAACATAAAGACTAAGTTGTTTTTTTTTTTATAATGATGATGCAACTTTACTTGACAGTTGAACTCATTGACATTCCATCCCGACTGTCATTGTAAACAAATAAACACTTACCTGCAGGATCAGATGGGATGCAGTACTCCTATTCTCCGTTCAGATATCCTACATGCACTCAGACACTTTCTAATTCACCGGCCGCCATTTTGGTTGTTTGTTGTCAAAGCCTATCAATCCGTATATGCATGCCTCCTTGGGTGAAATGACTGAAAGACATTGTCTCCGTGAATTAGAACACATAGGATGAGCCATTACAAACTGTATATTCAATTCCACAATCCACAACACACACGGTCAAATCCAGTGCATCTTCACAACATCTGACAACATGAGGTTTGTATAGACTCCCAGCATGCACCAGCAGTTACTACAATCTAGGAAAATGGCACATCCGGTTTCTTTGCACCTCCAAATATCACATCTAACAGGTCTAAAGTCACCCCAAACACCTGCACAAGTCCCATTACACTTTTACCTGATATGTGCATATGTGCTGGCTACCCAACACCCACACCCCTTTTCTCCCTCAAATTTGACGGGTACTTAATGCGAAACCAAGCATTGAACACACCTCAACACTCAAATTTAGGCGGCAAATTTGAATTTCTTTTCTAGCCAAATCAATTTTTTTTTTTTTTTTTTTTTTTTTTTTTTTGTTTGGGTGAGGGTGGGATGGGGTAGGGGGGGGGGGGGGGCTTTTAGCATTTCAACACTACTGAAAAACCGCTAGAAGGTGGGAAGCCCTCTAATTGTTCGCGAACAATTAGGATCACTAGTTATTATTATTATTATTATTTTCCTGCCGTCAAAAAAAATCTTTGTCTTAAGACTTATCGAAAAACTTTATAGTCCATCATATAGTACTTCTTGAGAAACGAATACAGTTCACCCTGCGTAATTGAACTTTGACCCCTTACGGAGTTATTTGACCTTTCGCAGAAATCATTGTTAGCACTTCTACTTTGTAACCGTAAATGATAGGAGGATGAAACCTTTTCTAAAACATAGAGGGTAATTAGTAGAAGCGAAGAATTTCAAATGAAGGGATTCGGTGTCCCCTAAAGGGAGTTAATGCCCCCTCATGTTTTGCGATTTGTCCCCTACAAATTGACGACTCCTAAAGTCTTCGTCGTAGAGAGACGGAACCCACTGGGACGGGTTGGGTGACCTTGACCTTGAAAAAGTAGGTCAAGGTCAAAGGTCAAGGTCATCCAGAATGGCCAGAAAATGGCACTTTTTATACGCTCTTTCACGCTTCAGATAGCATCGAAATATCACATGGGTCAGCAAGGAATTTTGGACCGGTCTCGGCATCACGAATGTCAACTCTGAACTTTGACCACTCTGCGAATGGCGGCGACTTAACGTCGAAAACCCCGTTATCGCTACTCTCACTAGACCGCAAGTCGTGGAGAGGCGAGACCTTCGCCGACGAATTCCAGATGAAACGCTCTCGCACAGAAAAGTTGACCGAGGGAAACCGAGAACCCCGAAGCACGGTTCTCGCCCCCGAAAGTCTCCGACGTCGTCGTTCGAGCCCACAACTTCTTCACGGATGTAGATAGGGATGCGGGACCACTTAAACGAAGCCCCGTGACCTCTCTGACCTTCAAAATGAGGTCAAGGTCAAAGGTCAAGGTCACACTTTCTCCCCCATGTGTTTTTGAGGTTTGACCTTGAAAGTGGGTCAAGGTCAAAGGTCAAGGTCACGCATCCAGGGGCCAGTCTCCACGAGTAAGGCCAACCCACCCATCACGCCTGTCGTCCCCAAGGAAGAAATCCCCCACCCTTCAAGTGATCTGATTGTGATCAGCTGTTTCAATACACTATTTTGACCGGTCTCATGCCATGCAACAATTACAGGATTCTAGCTAATCTGACCTACACCTACACATCTGACCTACACCCACTTCTTCCATTTCTTGACTGTCTTGTCAATCAAACATGAATTCCATTTACATTCATGAAAAGACATAGGCCAGATTCAATTGTCTGCCTGCATCAACATAAAGACTAAGTTGTTTTTTTTTTTATAATGATGATGCAACTTTACTTGACAGTTGAACTCATTGACATTCCATCCCGACTGTCATTGTAAACAAATAAACACTTACCTGCAGGATCAGATGGGATGCAGTACTCCTATTCTCCGTTCAGATATCCTACATGCACTCAGACACTTTCTAATTCACCGGCCGCCATTTTGGTTGTTTGTTGTCAAAGCCTATCAATCCGTATATGCATGCCTCCTTGGGTGAAATGACTGAAAGACATTGTCTCCGTGAATTAGAACACATAGGATGAGCCATTACAAACTGTATATTCAATTCCACAATCCACAACACACACGGTCAAATCCAGTGCATCTTCACAACATCTGACAACATGAGGTTTGTATAGACTCCCAGCATGCACCAGCAGTTACTACAATCTAGGAAAATGGCACATCCGGTTTCTTTGCACCTCCAAATATCACATCTAACAGGTCTAAAGTCACCCCAAACACCTGCACAAGTCCCATTACACTTTTACCTGATATGTGCATATGTGCTGGCTACCCAACACCCACACCCCTTTTCTCCCTCAAATTTGACGGGTACTTAATGCGAAACCAAGCATTGAACACACCTCAACACTCAAATTTAGGCGGCAAATTTGAATTTCTTTTCTAGCCAAATCAATTTTTTTTTTTTTTTTTTTTTTTTTTTTTTTGTTTGGGTGAGGGTGGGATGGGGTAGGGGGGGGGGGGGGGCTTTTAGCATTTCAACACTACTGAAAAACCGCTAGAAGGTGGGAAGCCCTCTAATTGTTCGCGAACAATTAGGATCACTAGTTATTATTATTATTATTATTTTCCTGCCGTCAAAAAAAATCTTTGTCTTAAGACTTATCGAAAAACTTTATAGTCCATCATATAGTACTTCTTGAGAAACGAATACAGTTCACCCTGCGTAATTGAACTTTGACCCCTTACGGAGTTATTTGACCTTTCGCAGAAATCATTGTTAGCACTTCTACTTTGTAACCGTAAATGATAGGAGGATGAAACCTTTTCTAAAACATAGAGGGTAATTAGTAGAAGCGAAGAATTTCAAATGAAGGGATTCGGTGTCCCCTAAAGGGAGTTAATGCCCCCTCATGTTTTGCGATTTGTCCCCTACAAATTGACGACTCCTAAAGTCTTCGTCGTAGAGAGACGGAACCCACTGGGACGGGTTGGGTGACCTTGACCTTGAAAAAGTAGGTCAAGGTCAAAGGTCAAGGTCATCCAGAATGGCCAGAAAATGGCACTTTTTATACGCTCTTTCACGCTTCAGATAGCATCGAAATATCACATGGGTCAGCAAGGAATTTTGGACCGGTCTCGGCATCACGAATGTCAACTCTGAACTTTGACCACTCTGCGAATGGCGGCGACTTAACGTCGAAAACCCCGTTATCGCTACTCTCACTAGACCGCAAGTCGTGGAGAGGCGAGACCTTCGCCGACGAATTCCAGATGAAACGCTCTCGCACAGAAAAGTTGACCGAGGGAAACCGAGAACCCCGAAGCACGGTTCTCGCCCCCGAAAGTCTCCGACGTCGTCGTTCGAGCCCACAACTTCTTCACGGATGTAGATAGGGATGCGGGACCACTTAAACGAAGCCCCGTGACCTCTCTGACCTTCAAAATGAGGTCAAGGTCAAAGGTCAAGGTCACACTTTCTCCCCCATGTGTTTTTGAGGTTTGACCTTGAAAGTGGGTCAAGGTCAAAGGTCAAGGTCACGCATCCAGGGGCCAGTCTCCACGAGTAAGGCCAACCCACCCATCACGCCTGTCGTCCCCAAGGAAGAAATCCCCCACCCTTCAAGTGATCTGATTGTGATCAGCTGTTTCAATACACTATTTTGACCGGTCTCATGCCATGCAACAATTACAGGATTCTAGCTAATCTGACCTACACCTACACATCTGACCTACACCCACTTCTTCCATTTCTTGACTGTCTTGTCAATCAAACATGAATTCCATTTACATTCATGAAAAGACATAGGCCAGATTCAATTGTCTGCCTGCATCAACATAAAGACTAAGTTGTTTTTTTTTTTATAATGATGATGCAACTTTACTTGACAGTTGAACTCATTGACATTCCATCCCGACTGTCATTGTAAACAAATAAACACTTACCTGCAGGATCAGATGGGATGCAGTACTCCTATTCTCCGTTCAGATATCCTACATGCACTCAGACACTTTCTAATTCACCGGCCGCCATTTTGGTTGTTTGTTGTCAAAGCCTATCAATCCGTATATGCATGCCTCCTTGGGTGAAATGACTGAAAGACATTGTCTCCGTGAATTAGAACACATAGGATGAGCCATTACAAACTGTATATTCAATTCCACAATCCACAACACACACGGTCAAATCCAGTGCATCTTCACAACATCTGACAACATGAGGTTTGTATAGACTCCCAGCATGCACCAGCAGTTACTACAATCTAGGAAAATGGCACATCCGGTTTCTTTGCACCTCCAAATATCACATCTAACAGGTCTAAAGTCACCCCAAACACCTGCACAAGTCCCATTACACTTTTACCTGATATGTGCATATGTGCTGGCTACCCAACACCCACACCCCTTTTCTCCCTCAAATTTGACGGGTACTTAATGCGAAACCAAGCATTGAACACACCTCAACACTCAAATTTAGGCGGCAAATTTGAATTTCTTTTCTAGCCAAATCAATTTTTTTTTTTTTTTTTTTTTTTTTTTTTTTGTTTGGGTGAGGGTGGGATGGGGTAGGGGGGGGGGGGGGGCTTTTAGCATTTCAACACTACTGAAAAACCGCTAGAAGGTGGGAAGCCCTCTAATTGTTCGCGAACAATTAGGATCACTAGTTATTATTATTATTATTATTTTCCTGCCGTCAAAAAAAATCTTTGTCTTAAGACTTATCGAAAAACTTTATAGTCCATCATATAGTACTTCTTGAGAAACGAATACAGTTCACCCTGCGTAATTGAACTTTGACCCCTTACGGAGTTATTTGACCTTTCGCAGAAATCATTGTTAGCACTTCTACTTTGTAACCGTAAATGATAGGAGGATGAAACCTTTTCTAAAACATAGAGGGTAATTAGTAGAAGCGAAGAATTTCAAATGAAGGGATTCGGTGTCCCCTAAAGGGAGTTAATGCCCCCTCATGTTTTGCGATTTGTCCCCTACAAATTGACGACTCCTAAAGTCTTCGTCGTAGAGAGACGGAACCCACTGGGACGGGTTGGGTGACCTTGACCTTGAAAAAGTAGGTCAAGGTCAAAGGTCAAGGTCATCCAGAATGGCCAGAAAATGGCACTTTTTATACGCTCTTTCACGCTTCAGATAGCATCGAAATATCACATGGGTCAGCAAGGAATTTTGGACCGGTCTCGGCATCACGAATGTCAACTCTGAACTTTGACCACTCTGCGAATGGCGGCGACTTAACGTCGAAAACCCCGTTATCGCTACTCTCACTAGACCGCAAGTCGTGGAGAGGCGAGACCTTCGCCGACGAATTCCAGATGAAACGCTCTCGCACAGAAAAGTTGACCGAGGGAAACCGAGAACCCCGAAGCACGGTTCTCGCCCCCGAAAGTCTCCGACGTCGTCGTTCGAGCCCACAACTTCTTCACGGATGTAGATAGGGATGCGGGACCACTTAAACGAAGCCCCGTGACCTCTCTGACCTTCAAAATGAGGTCAAGGTCAAAGGTCAAGGTCACACTTTCTCCCCCATGTGTTTTTGAGGTTTGACCTTGAAAGTGGGTCAAGGTCAAAGGTCAAGGTCACGCATCCAGGGGCCAGTCTCCACGAGTAAGGCCAACCCACCCATCACGCCTGTCGTCCCCAAGGAAGAAATCCCCCACCCTTCAAGTGATCTGATTGTGATCAGCTGTTTCAATACACTATTTTGACCGGTCTCATGCCATGCAACAATTACAGGATTCTAGCTAATCTGACCTACACCTACACATCTGACCTACACCCACTTCTTCCATTTCTTGACTGTCTTGTCAATCAAACATGAATTCCATTTACATTCATGAAAAGACATAGGCCAGATTCAATTGTCTGCCTGCATCAACATAAAGACTAAGTTGTTTTTTTTTTTATAATGATGATGCAACTTTACTTGACAGTTGAACTCATTGACATTCCATCCCGACTGTCATTGTAAACAAATAAACACTTACCTGCAGGATCAGATGGGATGCAGTACTCCTATTCTCCGTTCAGATATCCTACATGCACTCAGACACTTTCTAATTCACCGGCCGCCATTTTGGTTGTTTGTTGTCAAAGCCTATCAATCCGTATATGCATGCCTCCTTGGGTGAAATGACTGAAAGACATTGTCTCCGTGAATTAGAACACATAGGATGAGCCATTACAAACTGTATATTCAATTCCACAATCCACAACACACACGGTCAAATCCAGTGCATCTTCACAACATCTGACAACATGAGGTTTGTATAGACTCCCAGCATGCACCAGCAGTTACTACAATCTAGGAAAATGGCACATCCGGTTTCTTTGCACCTCCAAATATCACATCTAACAGGTCTAAAGTCACCCCAAACACCTGCACAAGTCCCATTACACTTTTACCTGATATGTGCATATGTGCTGGCTACCCAACACCCACACCCCTTTTCTCCCTCAAATTTGACGGGTACTTAATGCGAAACCAAGCATTGAACACACCTCAACACTCAAATTTAGGCGGCAAATTTGAATTTCTTTTCTAGCCAAATCAATTTTTTTTTTTTTTTTTTTTTTTTTTTTTTTGTTTGGGTGAGGGTGGGATGGGGTAGGGGGGGGGGGGGGGCTTTTAGCATTTCAACACTACTGAAAAACCGCTAGAAGGTGGGAAGCCCTCTAATTGTTCGCGAACAATTAGGATCACTAGTTATTATTATTATTATTATTTTCCTGCCGTCAAAAAAAATCTTTGTCTTAAGACTTATCGAAAAACTTTATAGTCCATCATATAGTACTTCTTGAGAAACGAATACAGTTCACCCTGCGTAATTGAACTTTGACCCCTTACGGAGTTATTTGACCTTTCGCAGAAATCATTGTTAGCACTTCTACTTTGTAACCGTAAATGATAGGAGGATGAAACCTTTTCTAAAACATAGAGGGTAATTAGTAGAAGCGAAGAATTTCAAATGAAGGGATTCGGTGTCCCCTAAAGGGAGTTAATGCCCCCTCATGTTTTGCGATTTGTCCCCTACAAATTGACGACTCCTAAAGTCTTCGTCGTAGAGAGACGGAACCCACTGGGACGGGTTGGGTGACCTTGACCTTGAAAAAGTAGGTCAAGGTCAAAGGTCAAGGTCATCCAGAATGGCCAGAAAATGGCACTTTTTATACGCTCTTTCACGCTTCAGATAGCATCGAAATATCACATGGGTCAGCAAGGAATTTTGGACCGGTCTCGGCATCACGAATGTCAACTCTGAACTTTGACCACTCTGCGAATGGCGGCGACTTAACGTCGAAAACCCCGTTATCGCTACTCTCACTAGACCGCAAGTCGTGGAGAGGCGAGACCTTCGCCGACGAATTCCAGATGAAACGCTCTCGCACAGAAAAGTTGACCGAGGGAAACCGAGAACCCCGAAGCACGGTTCTCGCCCCCGAAAGTCTCCGACGTCGTCGTTCGAGCCCACAACTTCTTCACGGATGTAGATAGGGATGCGGGACCACTTAAACGAAGCCCCGTGACCTCTCTGACCTTCAAAATGAGGTCAAGGTCAAAGGTCAAGGTCACACTTTCTCCCCCATGTGTTTTTGAGGTTTGACCTTGAAAGTGGGTCAAGGTCAAAGGTCAAGGTCACGCATCCAGGGGCCAGTCTCCACGAGTAAGGCCAACCCACCCATCACGCCTGTCGTCCCCAAGGAAGAAATCCCCCACCCTTCAAGTGATCTGATTGTGATCAGCTGTTTCAATACACTATTTTGACCGGTCTCATGCCATGCAACAATTACAGGATTCTAGCTAATCTGACCTACACCTACACATCTGACCTACACCCACTTCTTCCATTTCTTGACTGTCTTGTCAATCAAACATGAATTCCATTTACATTCATGAAAAGACATAGGCCAGATTCAATTGTCTGCCTGCATCAACATAAAGACTAAGTTGTTTTTTTTTTTATAATGATGATGCAACTTTACTTGACAGTTGAACTCATTGACATTCCATCCCGACTGTCATTGTAAACAAATAAACACTTACCTGCAGGATCAGATGGGATGCAGTACTCCTATTCTCCGTTCAGATATCCTACATGCACTCAGACACTTTCTAATTCACCGGCCGCCATTTTGGTTGTTTGTTGTCAAAGCCTATCAATCCGTATATGCATGCCTCCTTGGGTGAAATGACTGAAAGACATTGTCTCCGTGAATTAGAACACATAGGATGAGCCATTACAAACTGTATATTCAATTCCACAATCCACAACACACACGGTCAAATCCAGTGCATCTTCACAACATCTGACAACATGAGGTTTGTATAGACTCCCAGCATGCACCAGCAGTTACTACAATCTAGGAAAATGGCACATCCGGTTTCTTTGCACCTCCAAATATCACATCTAACAGGTCTAAAGTCACCCCAAACACCTGCACAAGTCCCATTACACTTTTACCTGATATGTGCATATGTGCTGGCTACCCAACACCCACACCCCTTTTCTCCCTCAAATTTGACGGGTACTTAATGCGAAACCAAGCATTGAACACACCTCAACACTCAAATTTAGGCGGCAAATTTGAATTTCTTTTCTAGCCAAATCAATTTTTTTTTTTTTTTTTTTTTTTTTTTTTTTGTTTGGGTGAGGGTGGGATGGGGTAGGGGGGGGGGGGGGGCTTTTAGCATTTCAACACTACTGAAAAACCGCTAGAAGGTGGGAAGCCCTCTAATTGTTCGCGAACAATTAGGATCACTAGTTATTATTATTATTATTATTTTCCTGCCGTCAAAAAAAATCTTTGTCTTAAGACTTATCGAAAAACTTTATAGTCCATCATATAGTACTTCTTGAGAAACGAATACAGTTCACCCTGCGTAATTGAACTTTGACCCCTTACGGAGTTATTTGACCTTTCGCAGAAATCATTGTTAGCACTTCTACTTTGTAACCGTAAATGATAGGAGGATGAAACCTTTTCTAAAACATAGAGGGTAATTAGTAGAAGCGAAGAATTTCAAATGAAGGGATTCGGTGTCCCCTAAAGGGAGTTAATGCCCCCTCATGTTTTGCGATTTGTCCCCTACAAATTGACGACTCCTAAAGTCTTCGTCGTAGAGAGACGGAACCCACTGGGACGGGTTGGGTGACCTTGACCTTGAAAAAGTAGGTCAAGGTCAAAGGTCAAGGTCATCCAGAATGGCCAGAAAATGGCACTTTTTATACGCTCTTTCACGCTTCAGATAGCATCGAAATATCACATGGGTCAGCAAGGAATTTTGGACCGGTCTCGGCATCACGAATGTCAACTCTGAACTTTGACCACTCTGCGAATGGCGGCGACTTAACGTCGAAAACCCCGTTATCGCTACTCTCACTAGACCGCAAGTCGTGGAGAGGCGAGACCTTCGCCGACGAATTCCAGATGAAACGCTCTCGCACAGAAAAGTTGACCGAGGGAAACCGAGAACCCCGAAGCACGGTTCTCGCCCCCGAAAGTCTCCGACGTCGTCGTTCGAGCCCACAACTTCTTCACGGATGTAGATAGGGATGCGGGACCACTTAAACGAAGCCCCGTGACCTCTCTGACCTTCAAAATGAGGTCAAGGTCAAAGGTCAAGGTCACACTTTCTCCCCCATGTGTTTTTGAGGTTTGACCTTGAAAGTGGGTCAAGGTCAAAGGTCAAGGTCACGCATCCAGGGGCCAGTCTCCACGAGTAAGGCCAACCCACCCATCACGCCTGTCGTCCCCAAGGAAGAAATCCCCCACCCTTCAAGTGATCTGATTGTGATCAGCTGTTTCAATACACTATTTTGACCGGTCTCATGCCATGCAACAATTACAGGATTCTAGCTAATCTGACCTACACCTACACATCTGACCTACACCCACTTCTTCCATTTCTTGACTGTCTTGTCAATCAAACATGAATTCCATTTACATTCATGAAAAGACATAGGCCAGATTCAATTGTCTGCCTGCATCAACATAAAGACTAAGTTGTTTTTTTTTTTATAATGATGATGCAACTTTACTTGACAGTTGAACTCATTGACATTCCATCCCGACTGTCATTGTAAACAAATAAACACTTACCTGCAGGATCAGATGGGATGCAGTACTCCTATTCTCCGTTCAGATATCCTACATGCACTCAGACACTTTCTAATTCACCGGCCGCCATTTTGGTTGTTTGTTGTCAAAGCCTATCAATCCGTATATGCATGCCTCCTTGGGTGAAATGACTGAAAGACATTGTCTCCGTGAATTAGAACACATAGGATGAGCCATTACAAACTGTATATTCAATTCCACAATCCACAACACACACGGTCAAATCCAGTGCATCTTCACAACATCTGACAACATGAGGTTTGTATAGACTCCCAGCATGCACCAGCAGTTACTACAATCTAGGAAAATGGCACATCCGGTTTCTTTGCACCTCCAAATATCACATCTAACAGGTCTAAAGTCACCCCAAACACCTGCACAAGTCCCATTACACTTTTACCTGATATGTGCATATGTGCTGGCTACCCAACACCCACACCCCTTTTCTCCCTCAAATTTGACGGGTACTTAATGCGAAACCAAGCATTGAACACACCTCAACACTCAAATTTAGGCGGCAAATTTGAATTTCTTTTCTAGCCAAATCAATTTTTTTTTTTTTTTTTTTTTTTTTTTTTTTGTTTGGGTGAGGGTGGGATGGGGTAGGGGGGGGGGGGGGGGCTTTTAGCATTTCAACACTACTGAAAAACCGCTAGAAGGTGGGAAGCCCTCTAATTGTTCGCGAACAATTAGGATCACTAGTTCTGTTTGTAAATGTTGTTTTATAGAGCCGAGTTTTTCCAGAACATCCAATATTTTGTGGCCTCTATGTTTACCGGAGGAGATGCAGGTAGAACAAACAGGAATGCCACATTTCTCACAATAAAGTTCGCAGTCTTTGTCGGCGTGTTTCAGACATTTTGAGTATTTAGGAGTAAAATTTCTGTCTGAATAGAGTACGACATTGTGTTTTTTAGAGGAATCTGAGAGATGTTTACTGACACAGTCAGCACAAAGATTTATATAACAGAGTTTACAGTGGCTCTGAATGGGATCAATGTTACAGAAATCACACACTAGGACGTCCTGAGCACGCGGGTCCATCTCTGGGGTCAGGGGTCACATGAGTAGTTTACTGTCAATAGAAGAAATGAACTTTCATATTAATGTTGACTGGTTAAAATAAAACAATTACATTTAGTGATGTTTTGTTAGTAATATACAAATACAGTATGTCAATGTATTACATTTCTCAAGAAAAACACGCACCTTTCAATTTGACATTGAATACTTTAAACACATTACACAATATAAGAAATAAAGGTGTAGGTGTTGTGCTAGTATCATACAGGAAATATACACATAGGAAGAATTGGGTGAATTTTTACAGAATTGAAACTTAATTACAATTTAGAATAATTACACGTGATACCAAGCATGGATTTTTTAATTCAAAATTCATAGATTAATGCATAATATAAATATATGTAGAATATCTCCACTGAACTCTGAAAACATGAAATTAAGAATCTCGCTGTAAACACATCTCAGTTTTAATGATTTGACTCATTCAAACAATTATTTAATACATTTCAGAGATAGTGTAACGTGTAATGTAAATTAATATTGTCTAACCTGTAAATATCCAACATGGCGTCTATACACCCGTCTCTTCCTGATGATGATGAGTGAATTTAATGTGCGGGGCCTGCTACACTATATAAATATATATTGAGAGAGCTCCCGTCCTGTCACGTGATTTAAACGAAAACCGCGATGATTCACCCAAATTTAGAAATAAATTATTAATTTTCATAGGCTCTTATACTGTTAGAGGTGGATAAAAAAAAATCAGGGTGTGTGACGCAAGTTGGTACTTCCCCTCTACGTCCGTCACTGCTGTTTCCCTGGTCTTCACATGTTATGCTACACAAGAATTTAATCTTACATTCCGACTTGAAATCATATTTCTTGTTTACTTACTTAACCAAATAACTCGTTTCCGCGGACATTATGGGGAAACAGCCCATCAGAAAATGTGTTGTGCGAGATCGACCCTGTTTATGACGTATCTTTTCCACAGTCTTAGCGTAAAGATGAGTAATGACTAGAAAACCAATCTTCACATTAAACAAATGAATAATATGTGCACATATGTCCACTGCGCTGGTCCTCGGGGTAGGATATCATAAGATATTCAAATTGGATCATGAGAGGACGTTATATTCTATCAGTGTTAAAATTACAAAGTTCTGCCCTTATTCTGAATACTTTTATAGGTTCTGAAATACGCAATAAACTTCAAACTTTGGCCGGTATAGGTTCCATTCCATTGGCACGCACTAGCTGCAGAACTGTAGCTGTCTGAAAAAATATTATAACGGAACAGGGAGCTACAGATCCACCTCTTATAAAAACCTTCGATTTACGGCGCACAAAAAGCTGCGCACGGTTGTGGCTGGATATCGTTGTATTCCTGTGTTACTGTCTCATAAATTTAATATCAAGAAATTCTTATATTTTCCTACTATACTTATGTCTAAACATACCTTCAAATGTTCATTAAAGTCCCATACGACCCGAAAACTGGCAGGTTCAAATGATTTCGTTACCATTACCGGTGAAGGGCTTCAAAATTTAGGCCTATGCTCTGCGCTTACGGTTGTTGAGCAGGAATGGGTCTTTATCGTGCCACACCTGCTGTGACATGGGGCCTCGGTTTCTAGGGCCTCATCCGAAGGACCGCCCCATTTAGTCGCCTCTTACGACAAGCAAGGGGGTACTGAGAACCTACTCTAACCCTGATGAAGAGAAGGTGCCAAATGAAAGAAAAAACTCAATTAAAGGTAACCAAAGAGAGGTTTCAAAACCAAATTACGCCCTAAAAGCATAAAGAAAATTCTTTTTCGGATACTTCTTGTCGGAATGACCCCTGTGACGTTACCTTTAGAGACTAGAGGTTCATTCTATGTATACATGTCGACATAAAGAAATATTAAACGGCAGAAAATGTCTTCATTGTTCCTACTCCAAATATTTACAAAAAATGAATATATGAAATGTTAAATCGTTTTTTGAGTATGAAACATATGCATACTATACTAATTGCATTTTGACAATAAACCCATGCCGTACTATTTAGGTGTGAGTACTCTTTAGGTGTGAGTACTCTTTAGGTGTGGAGTGTATTCGTACTATTCAAAAAGTTGAAGGTTGATAAGATATTAAACCTCAGCTTCAGTAAATGATTGGACCTGTATCACGCGCACTTTGTCGTGATATTGACGCTGTAGTGTACAAATAAACGCAACAACAGCTAAAGGTTAAACTCTAATTATATCGCATAAATACAGTAAATTGTGTAACAGGATGTTGTAATCATAAGTGACATATAAACACAAACAGTGTGACTTTGAACTTATATGAGGAGATCGCTATTTTGATAGCATAATGCTGTATGTACCGATATCTAGAACTGGGTTTAAAAAAAACAAGATGAACTTTTAAAACAATTAAAAAACGAGATACATGTACATATGAATATCGACGGCCAAAGATTTTGAACAATTTTACTCTGAAAAGGGAGAGTTGGGAAGAATATAAAAATGTGAACTGCTACATGTATATATCAATACACACTCCGCATCGAGAAAACGTATGTTTGATAATCTATACAGATTTTTGTATGAAGATGGATGAATATTGAATTGTACAACCCGGTACGTACATAACGGAAGTTAAACACATATAGATCGGAGGTTAATCACTTCCCATTGATCGATGTGGTTGTGACAGTCACGTGATACTTGAGGGAAAACTCTATTGTCATGTCCTGTATACACAAAGAATATAATTCTCATTAAACGTAAGTTAATGCACATTAAATCTGAGCCGCGTTAAGTATAGGTCCGAGTACCACTCCATTCCGTAAAAGTAATGGAGCCGAGGCCCCGAAGGGACAGAGGTCCATTGCTTTTTTAAGCTGTTTAAGGAATAGAGAGGACATTGACTGACTTAAAATCCACCTCCAGTTTATATCTAACTATAATTGTAACTCATTTTAGGAAATTATTTCAATAAATTATAAAAAATACTATTAAATATCAAAATTATATATAATATTAGTATAGAGTTTTGTCATATAAAATATAGATCTATTGTTTATTTTTTCACGGTTGTCATTGTCCTCAGTGGCTTAGTGGATAAATCTTTTGCCTACCACGTGAAAGGTCTTGGGTTCGACTCTCATCTGTGCCTATAGGTTTGAATATTAGAATTCTTCTTTACATTTTTTAAACAGTGATAGAGGCGGGGGGGGGGGGGGGGGGTAGAAGGAACGTGTTAAATTAATTATATTAACTCAACAGAACATTACTAAGTAGTTGACTGAAACTCTCCATTCCTGAAAAATAATGGAGCGCTATAACAACAGAATGACGTCACGGGTGGATTTAATGCCTCGTTCACACGAAGAATTTAATTCGCATTAATTGCATGGGTCATTGAAAATTAATGAATCTATGATTTTTTTAATATTTTTACATATTTTGTAGTTGACAGTATATATGGTTTTCACGGAAATTGTGACGCTGCGGTTGTCATAGCAACCCCTCTTGTTGACTTTCCGTAATAAATGGTACAGGTATTACAGGTGATGTTTAAAACAGATACAAAAACAAATTTTATATCAAATTGAAGTTAAAGCCTTATATAATATATGATTTGTATTAATATGTCCATTTATTTTCATATGAAATAGAAGCAGGACTGCTTATGAGCAATTTCGCAATTTTTAGAAAGCAATTATTCACCAAATCAGACATATTTTCACCCCCTGAGGAATAAATGACCAATTAATTTTTTTTAATTTTTAAATATGTTTTAACATATGTTAGGAGGAATTTTTCCTGAAAGTATCAATACTGGTTTTCAGGTTCACTATGGCGCTATGATCACTATATAGTGACCCCCCCCCCCCCCCCCCACTCCTTGCATAAATGCTGCAGGTGATAATTACATGTACAATAGATATGCATCTTACATGCATTTATTTCAACTCATATTAAAACTATGAAAATGTTTTTATGTTTATTATTGAATTTATCTGACATAGAATGATAGTACTGTTGCTTTGGAGATGTTTTTATTACTTTCTGTAAGCGTATGTTAAAAACGCGGGAAATGTAACCCATCCGATGTAAACTGTGTATTGTGACGTCGATACCTGATTCATTTAAAAATATATATGATTACCACTTGGCCGACACTTTAATGACCATTACATGCTTCGCTCGGTCCAACGGTCACACCGTATACATATTAGGCTATAGCTGTCAAGTCTGTTTCCATCGTCTGCCATTATCTTAAGCGCTTGACGTATTCCGGAATAGGAAACGAAAATAGTCTATTTTTAGATACTACCTGAATAAACCACGTGATGCCTTGCAATCACTACCTTACCCAATCGGATCACGCGCTCGTCCTTTTCCGTAACTGGTAAGAAGACTCGGGCGTGGATCGGCGCAAGAATGGCATCAAATCGATGCATTTCTTCGCCGGAAGCGCGCCGTTATGAGTGTTAAAAGGCCAGAACCGAATCCCTGAATAATATGTTATTTATATTTTCACCACAGATTCAGTTTTGGTATCATTAACGTCTTATTCACTCTAATACATAATATGTAAGTGGAAATTGATAGTGGCACAATACCTTAGATGTGTATAATATCTTAGATGCATTTGAAAGTTCACGTTTCATAGTGTAACGTACGACTGTGACGTCAAAGTTACGTTTATGTATACGTATCAACCAACTCTGATGGCGTCGATCCACATACGAGGTTCATTTGCGGTTACGGAAATAGCCGAGTAGTTACGATTGTACCTTACCCGTGGTCAGCTATATTATACATGTATATCAATGTTAGTTTTGTGCGAAAAAATTATCAGAATGATAGTAATCACTAAAATACATGTACAAACAGCAATTAGATAATGTCAGACGTAAATATGTGCTCTGCATTGGCATACTGAGTAATACAATATGGAAAGAATTGCTTTTTAAAAAATGTTTCGAAATAGTGATATGATTTTCTCTTTTACATTTTAACAAATATGCCAAGCTCCGGTCAGCTCAGTATATAGTTATGACGTCACAGCCTACTGCACTACGTTAGATATGCGGTGAAGTATGAAGCGCGAGCTCGAGGACTTACGTACTAAGGCTACTCAGTATATTCCGTTACGCTAAAACTCCAATATCATTATTCGTAGGGGAAAGTAGTCCCGGTGAATTTGACCTGTACGGAGTTTGCAAATATGCCGCCAAACTCCCCGTCGAGGCCTCATTACGTCACCTACGAATAGACCTCTCCTATATGACGCACCACAATATACAGATTTGTATATTGTGAGTCCGCGATTATCACGCAGACAAATTACACTAAAGAAGTAGTTCGCAGTTAAAAGTTTGAAGATATTAATATTAAGAGCATTAATATAAAAGTATGGATTTTATTTTAAACATAAAATGATCAAAATATCATTAAAAAGTAGGGAGACTCTGTTCAAATTATTGTATAAAGTAATGAACTTGATGTTTACGTTCTTGTTTTGAAAGTTGTTTACGTTTGACGTTATGTTTTTTCGTCATTCTACAGTGACGTCACACAGTATATGCGCCCTAAGAAATCGCTATCCCATAATGCCTAAGTGGAAGAGTTTGGTTTGTGAGCAAACGAACTCTCAAAATAAATATAACCGGGACAAAATTGCAACAGAATTTATTTTTATCACATATGAATATACATGATGATAGAAGCATCATATTAAAAATCTAAAGAAATCTACAGCGGGGAAAGTAAAAAACATCGAGTTTAAAATTTCGCATACCGAACAAATTCGCCGTTGCAAAAACAGGTTACCGTACGCAACGTTACTTGGCTACCGTAATCAACAGTTCACAACAACGCGCTGTGTACAACTCCTTTTTGTGCGTTACATGCTATTTTCATGATGTATGGTAAGGAAATATATGTACAAACCATGAAATTAACATCATACAGTTGTTTTAGAAATATTTTATACATTTAAAACTGTCGCCACTTACAACTTATTTCTTATCGTCTGCTATTTATAAATATAACTTACATCTAAATCCTTCAAGAAGCTATATGATACGATTTTCCAATTTTTCAAGTTTGAGATTGCAATTAGAACTGACATAAAATTGCATAAAAGCATTATTTAATAAAATAAATGGATAGACTGACTTTAAGTATTTTGTATTTAAGACTAAATGTATAGGAACATCGCGGCTGCGGTTTTATTTCTATGGAAGCCCATAAAGAAGAAAATGAGGTAATTATAAGCCAATTTCTTTTACGCGTTGGTTTTCAAATATTTGAAATTTTAGTTATTCTTTCTCAATTTAAAATTTAATTTTTATATTTGAAAAATGAAAAATAATTTATCATAACAAATTATTTGGTTTCCGATAATAAATAACGTTCAACTTAAAAATCATGCACTCGGGGAAATAACTAAGATTTAATCAAATATTCATTAAGCATACTCGGCAAGTAGATAATTGTTTTATGCATTGAAGATTCTGATACCATATTTACAACATTAATACATATAACTCTATTATCATATTATTTTGTGGTTTAAAATGAACGGTACATTCTTTTGTGACAATATTTCGCACATTGTAAGGAATTATAAGGACCGTGCTATTTCAGTTATCGTTGATGAAATATGAATTTTTATATCTTTTATCGTGATTTTTCATGAAAACACTGTACATGATTTTCAAAAAGATTACGTTTTAACAATGAAGTTTTCATAAGTAAATCCAAATTATTATTATCAATTTAGGTTGGGCCATTTATTATTATTGTTATTTTGATTTGTATTGTGTTATTTATTTTGTTTTGTTTAAATTGCCTGTTTTTCCAAAGATAAGGAGATTGAAACAAGAAATCTCAAAGCTAAGCAATTTATTTTCCTTTGTTCTATAGTATAATTCTAATGAGCAGGAAGTTTAGAAATTTACTTTAAATATCATATACCCTATTACACCTTATTAATTGTAGTATCATATAGGTAAAATGATTTCATTTATTTCTAAGAAGACTTTTGAGTGTTAGTTATGCTTATGTTATGCTTAGATACTTTCGGTCGTTTTACTCGATCGCATATTAATATCTTAAAAATATCAATAAAATGAACTTCCATTATCAGTTGATATTATCTATCAAGAGGTTTAAATGCGTTAATTCAAATTGATGTCTATTTCAGTCCGGAGACGATCTGGCTTTGTATTACACTTGCCAACTTTGTGGGGAAGAGCTTGGAAACAGTGAGTACTCAGTTCTTGCTGCAAAAGGATGTAGAGGAATCATTGATGCAGGGAAAATGAGGAAAGAGAATATATACGTTTCTCTAGGCCAGAGAGTTCACAAGGATTGTAGAAGCAAGTACACAAATCCATTGACAATTAAACAAAAACAAGCAAAATTTGAAAACTTCTGCCAAACCCCAAATTTACGATCTAAGGAAAGCTTCAATCTCTCAACTCACTGTCTCTTTTGCGCACAACCAGCAAAAATATCTGATAAAAAAAGAGGCCCAAATGTTTTCCCAGTCAGAACCTCTGATTTTCAAAATAACATTCTAGCAACCTGTGAGGAAAGGAGAGATGAATGGGCTCTTCAAGTAAGTGGAAGAATACAGTCAATAAACGATCTTCATGCTGCAGACGCATTATATCATCAACCATGCAGTGTAAATTTTCGAACTCTTAAACAAATTCCCCTTGTATTCTCACCATCCAAACATGTCAAAAAGCCTAAAGGTAGACCAAGTTATCAAGACACAAATTTTCAAAAAATAGTAACCATAGTGGAAGAAAGTTATGATCAATTTACCTTGGCAGATCTGGTATCCCATATGAGAAGTGTATGTGGTGATGAGGCATTTACTCCAAAACACATGAAACGTCGATTGGTTGAACACTATGGGGACAACATCATTTTTACCACCGAAAATGGAAGACCAAATATCATGACTGTAAAAAAGGCAGTTGCTCCAATTTTACGAGAATTTCACGCAAGACCAAAAAACCAGGATTCAGATTCTGAAAAACGATCCATTATTGAAACAGCAGCCAAACTGATCAGAAACGATATGCTTAATATGGACTCGAAATCTGAAATGTATCCATCACCAGCAGACATATCATCCACTGAAAAAAATCTTCAGTATCTTCCAAAGAGTCTAGTGAATCTTCTTCGTGAAATTACACTAAGCAAAACCGATTTGAAAATTGCAGCTATTGGACAGGCCATTGCACAAACAGCAAGACCTCGAAACCTGCTACCACCATTACAATTAGGACTTGGTGTCCAACTGCATCACCAGTATGGGTCTCGTTTTCTTATTGAAACTCTGAATTCTCTCGGTTTCTGTTCGTCATACTCTGAGGTAAACAAATTTGAGTGCAATGCTGCTTTACAACAGGGGACAGATTTGCACGGATTCAATGGTAAAGAATTTATCCAGTATTCCGCAGATAACGTTGATCACAATTCGTGTACTTTAGATGGAAAAGGCACATTTCACGGAATGGGGATCATTGCCTGTGTAACACCGGGACTAGACAACTCTGGATCTTCAATAAGAAGGCTTACAGCTTCTCAAGAGGAAATAAAGAGAGTTGGTAATATTGCTGTGAAATACTATGAGCAGACATCAAACGTATTTTCAACACTGACGTACGACGAACTGAAGGAGATTAGAGAAATTGACAACCTTTCAAGACTGTACTTAACTTCTTCCCTTCTCTGGTCATTACGAGAGGAACAGCCTGGATGGTCAGGCATAATGCAGACATGTCATAAAGGAACACATCCTGGGAAATCCTCTGTTAAGTTCCTTCCCATGATAGATTTGAGTGCAAGCGATTTAAGCTGCATATACAGTACAATGCATTTTGTGTGTGATCACGCTAGAAAATACAATGTCTCACCAATCCTGACGTTTGATCAACCGCTCTTTTGGAAAGCGTCAACTATAATGGAAAACAAATCTTCAGAGAGTCCTCTTAAAGATGTAGTTCTTAGGTTGGGAGCTTTTCATACACAGATGAATTTTTTGGGCTGTATCGGACACATCATGGGTGATACTGGATTACAAGCCGTTTTAGAGACTGTCTATGCCCCAAATGCAGTAAGCCACATTCTAACAGGAAAAGCAGTAAGTAGGGCTGTTCGTGCACACCAGCTTGTTGAAACTGCATTGTATTCTATGCTATGGTCCAGATGCTTCACTGATACATGTCCGGATATGAAGGTTAGTGTGACAACAGGATGCGCCGAGAAAGTCTTTGAGGAATCCCTAGATTCTTTGTCAAAAGAGAATAATGTACTTCCAACACAAAGACCTCACAAAAATGATGTTTTATTTGAACGATTGCAAAAATCATTCAGTCTCCTCCAAGAGAATGCAATGTCAGCGGAGGACTTTTGCGATACGGTTGAAGTAAAAGTACTAGAAGAGATGATCGAAGAAGAAAAGCAAGCACTGAGAAATGACAGAACATCACAAGTTTGGCTGCTCTATCTGCAGATGATTTCCATATTGAAAGCTTTCATAAGGGCCGAGAGAACAGGCAACTGGAATCTCCATATTGCAACCATGAGGAAAATGCTTCCTTTCTTTGCTGCATCAGGTCACAATTTCTATACAAAGTCTACATATTTGTACCTCATGAAAATGCTGGAACTCCCACAGACACATCCAGACGTGTACAATGATTTCTGAAAAGGACTTCATGTTTTACGCAGAAGCGACAAACTCTGGGCTGGTTTATCATCAGATCTCATGATAGAATAGGTGCTAATGAGGAGCCTTAAGACATCCGGTGGTCTCACACGTGGTCGTGGTATGACTGAATTGCAAAGAAGCAAATGGATACTAGCGATGCCTGCTTGTGCAGATATTAACTGTTCAATGCAAGCTGTTACAGAAGTTGGATTCCAAACAAGTGACCAACATAAAGACACATTCAAAAGCAGGCGGGACCGAGATAACAAGGACATCAAAGATATCCTAAGTTTTCTACAAGATAGAAAGCTGTTTGCTTGCAACGAACCTCTGAGAAACATTGAAACTGGTCAAGTAGCCGACAAGTCAGTGAACATAGAACATGCTGAAACTGTTGGTAAAGAGATACTGAAGTCCATGAGTGGTAGCAATATTTTAAGCTACACTTTCAGAAAATCAAACCAAGTGGTAACCCTCGATTCAAAAGTCGGCATCAAAGTTGAAGGAGAAACATTACGCGTAGATCCACAGCTTTTATTTCAACGCTTAATTGCTGCAGCAAGATCCAACACTGAGGATATCCCTGATCTATTCAAATATGAACTCAGTACCGTGCCTTCCGCTTTGTTTGAGCCAACAGGTTTATTTAGGGAGGCAAACAAGGCTCACCTTGCTGACTTTATTTGGAAAATGGGATCTTGTGGCGTGTCGGAGATCATTACACTCAACCCATCATATGTTCTAGATGGAGGTTCACTTTTGCAAAAGATCCCTTGGATAAAAGGAGAAACCTTTTCGACAATTTGTGAAAAATATGTCAAATGTATCAAGGGAAAATACCTTCAGGCAGTAGTTGTGTTTGATGGATATTCAGTAGAACCTTCCACGAAAGATTTGACTCACCTCAGGCGTTCAAAGGGAATTGTCGCTCCAAGAGTTGTATTTACTGAAGACATGCCGTTCAAAAGCAAGAAGGAGCTCTTTCTTTCAAATACAGAGAACTAACAACAGTTTATCCACATGTTAAGCTCCGAACTTCTTAAATGCGGGGTAGAAACTCGGCATGCAACTGATGATGCCGATGTTCTTATAGTTAGCACAGCTGTGGAATACTCAACCTCCCATGAAGTCGTATTGATAGGAGAAGACACTGACCTACTTGTCTTGCTCTGCCACCATGCTAAAGATGATAGAAAGAACATCTATTTCAAATCCGATCGTTCCAAAGGGCCAACAAAAATCTGGGATATCCTGAAAACAAAAACAGTTTTAGGACAGCACCTGTGTAATAATTTACTTGCCATCCATTCTTTGACAGGTTGCGACACAACTTCCAGGTTGTACGGCATCGGCAAAGGTTTTGCACTCAAAAAACTACTTTCCAATGAACACATGTTAAACCTCACTAGTATTTTCCTTGATGAAAACTCTGAAAAAGAATGTCTTCTATCAGCTGGAGAAAAGTTGATTGCCTTTCTCTATGGTGGTGTTGAGTATGAAACACTTGATTTGCTTCGCTTCCGTCGCTTTGTACAAAAAACAGCAGCAGCATCGGGTTGTGTTCAAATCCATGACCTTCCACCGACCACTGACTCTGGGAAATTTCACATTATGCGGACTTTCTTTCAGTCACAAATTTGGATTGGCAAACAAGGAAAGTTTCTTCCAGAGGAGTGGGGATGGCATTATGGTAATTGTAAACTTCAGCCTACTCGATCAATATTACCTCCAGCACCTGAACATTTGCTTAAGATTATCAAGTGTAATTGCAAACAATGATGTGATTCAAAAAGATGTACTTGTAAGAAGCATGGTTTAGAGTGTTCAGCAGCATGTGGGGAATGCAGAGGCATGAGTTGTTCAAATGCAGGACTGTCCATTGAGTATGAAGAAGATGTAGATGAGCAAATATGACTATTGTATTGGAATTGTGTTCATGACTATGCGTATGACATATTTAACTCTCTGGCCAGTATTTCTGAATGTTATTCGAGCTTTTGAAATCATATCTTGAAAATCATAGCATCAATCTATTTATGTATAAATATATGAAATCTCACAACTCTCAAATTGATATAAAATTTGATGATTAGATAATTAAGTTTATTATGAACGTTTGTGAAATATTTTCACTTTTGATGAGGAAATTCGGATTATTGTGGAATAAAGAATAATGTCTGGATTAATGTTGTTGCATTACTATATATTGATATGATAGTGAATGATTATCGAAAAATATTCGTTTGTTTTGAACAAGATATCAGGTGGACTTCAATTGTTAAGCTTTCCGATAAACACAATTGTCTGTCAATATATATTCACAGAGGAAATTCGGATTAATCTCGAAATTCGTAAAAAAAAAAAAAAAATGCATAATTTTCGGTAAACATTAACAGATTATACAGTAAAATATATCTCTGAAAATAACGAAGATGAAAAATTAATGTTACACTAGAATATGCAATATGTACCATAATATTTAACCACAACCATCTCTATTTAGAATTATTTCCCCTCTAGAATACTAAAACTTTGAGCGATAATTTATGAGGTTTCCCGAAGTCAGAAATCCTTAGATTTTTCATATATGTTTCTTCGAAATATGTACTTTTGATATATAATGACAAATATACTGTTGCAATTTTGTCCCGGTTTGGCATTTTTTTAAGCTATTTTGACTGGACATAATACGTATTAGTAATTAAAAATTACGTCACAACAGTAGTCAGCAGAATGGTGAAAGAGACGTTCCGATGTTTTAACTGGGCTTATGAAGAAGCAATACATGTCTGAAGTGAATGCTGGTCGTCAGAAGAAATAACAAGTGATATCTTGGGAACATATAAAAACAAACACGACAAAACTCCTTGTATGTAGATCAGTCATGTACATTGTTAAAAGTGTTTTGAACAATGAATTCTATCTACACAATATTCATTAAAATATCTATAAGATAATTTTCAATGATATAGTCTATATTCTTTTATTTATTGTGCGCACCCTTTAATTTCGAGATGCGCATTAAATATTACCGCCGTGTGAACGCTATTTAATTCGAATTAATTTAAAATGCGCATTATTTTATTTCGCATCAAATTTGATGCGAAGTAAAATTTAATGCGCATCCGTGTGAACGAGGCATAAAAACGGAGGTTCCATATCGCGACAGACGTTGACACTGTTACCGCCCTGAGCGCTAACAATATACAGTTATGGACTGTTCAATTAGCAGGGAGACACCACAGATTATCAGGTCTTAGTAGGGCTATCACACGAGGGCGCCTATTGCATTAGAATGCGAATATTTTTCTTCTAAATTTGTTATTTTGACCATATATATATACACGATATTAGTATACACGCAGGATTCGGAAACAAGTTGTAACAACTTATATTAATCCGTTTCCTTGAATTAACTTTGAATGGTAAATGTACATTTGCCCTTGTAGCATGACAAAGATGAAAATAAAAAGTAAGTAAACAGATAAACATTTGAAGAGATAACAAAAGTTCATAAACTACATTATCACAATATAAGTAACAGATGCACAACATGTATCACGGTCAGAAAGTAATGAATATACAATAACTTCCAAATAAAAATCTCCACCAATTTACAAATAAAAACGAAACTCGATAAGATTAAATTACAAGTCTTTTGGACGCGGTGATGAAATGATGTACATGTTTAAAAATATTTTTATTATAGGAGAAATTCCTGATTAATTAAGTCTACATGTAGTTACTGGTCTTATTGGATCAATAAAAAAATTCTTATATCGTTGAAGAGAGGACATTCAAGTAAAAAGTGTTATTGCTTCGATTTTTCCACATGCACAATACATGTATGTTTTATCTATTATATATGTGTTTCTTGAATAGATGAGATTTAAGAGTACTACAGTTGAGTCTAAGTCTTGTGTGTAGTATCTGTTCGTTGCGATTGCCAAATAAAAATGAAACTGAAGGATTCCTTTGTGCGCTTGATGGAAGATCGTTCCAAAGCTGTGTAGCGGACGGTAGAAAATATTGTGCATAGTGGTTTGTGTTGAACTTTGGTTGAATAATACAGTGCGATCGTCTAGTGGGGTATTGGTGTGTTTCATTAATTCTAAGAGGGATTAAAGACGATAAATAATTTGGGGTGCTCCCATATACCATAGTATGAAAGTTGATTATTTTGTTTTTGTCTTCTTTTGTGCAAAGTATCCCACCCGACCTCACGATAAAGATCATTTAGACTAACAAATTTTATCGCACCTGAGACTATATGAGCTGCATTTATGTTAATGTTTTCGAGTTTATCAGATAAGTCCCGTGGTATGTTGTCCCAAACAATGTCAGCATATTCAATAACTGGCCTTACAAGTGAAAAGTATACTTTTTCTAACGTTGATGTTGGCACTGAAGTCACAATTAAAATGTACTGATTAACGATCCCGCATAGTTTTAACTTATGGCTTTGTATCGTCGTCTCTGTTGCGATGGTATTACAGTATTAAATATAAAGTTTCCAGTGATTGTAAAACGAAATTCACTGATAACCGTTATCATGCCAACTTTTGAAAATCTCCATGGGGATCTTATGCGTGGTAACGTTTTCATTTTGCCATGTTACTGCTTTGCAGAATTCTTGTGTTCTTTTAAAATATGTTGTTTGTTCATCTATCTATCTATCGATCAGTCTATCTATCTATCTATCTATCTACAGATTTCTCTCTACTTTTTCCAATGAAAACAAGAATAAGGTTTGATTTATTTTCATATTTCAATACAATACAGTCTGGTACAAAAGAAGCACTAAGATTTACAAAAGAACCAGAACAAAAAGGTTTTTATACAGTCATAGCACATACACCAGCCAGGCAGCACAGCACCGACTTTAACAAACTCACAGAGTCACCTAGAGCAAACAATCTTGCTACAGCTAACACATGCTTGCTTTTTAGACTTTATCTGATCCTTGGTGGGCTTAAAGTTGTGGCATTATCTGATCCTTGGTGGGCGTAAAGTTGTGGCATTATCTGATCCTTGGTGGGCGTAAAGTTGTGGCATTATCTGATCCTTGATGGGCGTAAAGTTGTGGCATTATCTGATCCTTGGTGGGCTTAAAGTTGTGGTATTTCACTGTCTGCTTTAGTTTAGAGGACAATAAGACACATAACGTTGTGGTATTTCACTGTCTGCTTTAGTTTAGAGGACAATAAGACACATAAAGTTGTGGTATTTCACTGTCTGATTTAGTTTAGAGGACAATAAGACATATAAAGTTGTGGTATTTCACTGTTTGCTTTAGTTTAGAGGACAATAAGACATATAAAGTTGTTGTATTTCACTGTCTGCTTTAGTTTAGAGGACGATAAGACACATAACGTTGTGGTATTTCACTGTCTGCTTTAGTTTAGAGGACAATGAGACATATAAAGTTGTGGTATTTCACTGTCTGCTTTAGTTTAGAGGACAATAAGACACATACAGTTGTGGTATTTCACTGTCTGCTTTAGTTTAGAGGACAATAAGACACATAAAGTTGTGGTATTTCACTGTCTGCTTTAGTTTAGAGGACAATAAGACACATAAAGTTGTGGTATTTCACTGTCTGCTTTAGTTTAGAGGACAATGAGACATATAAAGTTGTGGTATTTCACTGTCTGCTTTAGTTTAGAGGACAATAAGACATAAAGTTGTGGTATTTCACTGTCTGCTTTAGTTTAGAGGACAATAAGACACATACAGTTGTGGTATTTCACTGTCTGCTTTAGTTTAGTGGACAATAAGACACATACTGTTGTGGTATTTCACTGTCTGCTTTAGTTTAGTGGACAATAAGACACATAAAGTTGTGGTATTTCACTGTCTGCTTTAGTTTAGAGGACAATAAGACACATACAGTTGTGGTATTTCACTGTCTGCTTTAGTTTAGTGGACAATAAGACACATACTGTTGTGGTATTTCACTGTCTGCTTTAGTTTAGTGGACAATAAGACACATAAAGTTGTGGTATTTCACTGTCTGCTTTAGTTTAGAGGACAATAAGACACATACAGTTGTGGTATTTCACTGTCTGCTTTAGTTTAGTGGACAATAAGACACATAAAGTTGTGGTATTTCACTGTCTGCTTTAGTTTAGAGGACAATGAGACATATAAAGTTGTTGTATTTCACTGTCTGCTTTAGTTTAGAGGACAATGAGACATATAAAGTTGTGGTATTTCACTGTCTGCTTTAGTTTAGAGGACAATAAGACACATACAGTTGTGGTATTTCACTGTCTGCTTTAGTTTAGTGGACAATAAGACACATAAAGTTGTGGTATTTCACTGTCTGCTTTAGTTTAGAGGACAATGAGACATATAAAGTTGTTGTATTTCACTGTCTGCTTTAGTTTAGAGGACAATGAGACATATAAAGTTGTGGTATTTCACTGTCTGCTTTAGTTTAGAGGACAATAAGACATATAAAGTTGTGGTATTTCACTGTCTGCTTTAGTTTAGAGGACAATAAGACATATAAAGTTGTGGTAGTTCACTGTCTGCTTTAGTTTAGAGGACAATAAGACATATACAGTTGTGGTATTTCACAGACACATACAGTTGTGGTATTTCTTTAGAAGAAAACAAGGTAAATAACCTTTAAACGGTTTGGGTTTATATGTATTTCAGTAGCAAATTGCTATGTTGAATCAATTTTTACAGGTGCATGTACTTCGAATAATGTTGAACTTTATTAATGTGTATTAAACTTCCCATATTTTGTTTTGTGGCCAGAGTCATGTACAGTTACCAATTGTTGGTTGTAGAAAATAATACATATGAGTATAAGAGCTTTTGGACTGTATTAGTATAGAATATTAAATATTTGATATACTTGTAACATATAACCGTATATATTGTATCTGATATTCAGGGGGAAAAAAGATGACAATTCAATTTTCACGATTTTAAAATTATCTTTAGACTACAGGTATAATGTATTGACATATAAAATGTATTAGGCTTGTCCTTAGTACTGGGGAATCCTTCAGGTATTTAAATGGCAAATACGCAATGAGTATAAATATGAATGAAGGTCAGTTCTACGTCACGAGTACTGGCACGGAGCTCCGATTTGGGAAAATCCCCGCTTACGTGCAGCTCTATCTTTATCAACAAGAGGCCCATGGGCCACATCGCTCACCTGAGTCACCTTGGTCCATATCAGAAGATTTTCCATATCTATTTGCATGTAAAACCGTAGTCCCTATTATGACCCCAAACCTACCCCTGGCGGCCATGGTTTTAGCAAACTTGAATCTACACTATGTCAGAAAGCTTTCATGTAAATATGAACTTCTGTGGCCCAATGGTTCTTGAGAAAAAGATTTTTAAAGATTTTCCCTATATATTTGTATGTAAAACTTTGATCCCCTATTGTGGCCCCATCCTACCCCAGGGGGCATGATTTCAACAAACCTGAATCTGAACTATATCAGAAAGTTTTCATATAAATCTCAGCTTTTCTGGCTTAGTGGTTCTGGGAAGAAGATTTTTAAAGATTTTTCCTATATATTTGTATGTAAAACTTTGATCCCCTATAGTGGCCCCATCCGACCCCCGGGGGCCATGATCGTAGCAATTTATAATCTGCACTATATCAGGAAGCTTTCATATAAATCTCAGCTTTTCTGGCTCAGTGGTTCTTGAGAAGAAGATTTTAAAAGATTTTTCCTATAAATTTGTATGTAAAACTTTGAGGCCCCCCTTGAGGCCCCATTCAATCCCCGGGGTCCATGATTTTAACGAACTTGAATCTGCACTATATCAAAAAAAAAAAAAAAAAAAAAAAAAACCGAAAAAAGAACAACCCAAATTTGACCCCCTATTGTGGCCCCATCCGACCCCCGGGGACCATGATTTTAACAATTTAGAATCTGCATTATATAAGGAAGCTTTCATATAAATCTCAGCTTTTCTGGCTCAGTGGTTCTTGAGAAGAAGATTTTTAAAGATTTTCCCTATATATTTGTATGTAAAACTTTGATCCCCTATTGTGGCCCCATCCGACCCCTGGGGGCCATGATTTTAACAATTTAAAATTTGCATTATATAAGGAAGCTTTCATATAAATCTCAGCTTTTCTGGCTCAGTGGTTCTTGAGAAGAAGATTTTTAAAGATTTTCCCTATATATCTGTATGTAAAACTTTGATCCCCTATTGTGGCCCCATCCGACCCCCGGGGGCCATGATTTTAACAATTTAGAATCTGCACTACCTAATAAAGCTTATCTATAAATTTCATCTTTTCTGGCCCAGTGGTTCTTGAGAAGAAGATTTTTTAATGACCCTACCCTATTTTTACCTTTTCTTGATTATCTCCCCTTGGAAGGTGGCCTGACCCTTTATTTTAACAATTTAGAATTCCCTTTACCTAAGGATGTTTTGTGCCAACTTTGGTTGAAATTGGCCCAGTGGTTGTTGAGAAGAAGTTGAAAATGTGAAAAGTTTACAGACGGACAGACGGACGGACAGACGGACGGACGGACGCCGGAATACGGGTGATCAGAAAAGCTCACTTGAGCTTTCAGCTCAGGTGAGCTAAAAATACTATTTAAAAAATCTCGATAAGCAATAACATGTTACCTATAAACTAAATCTAAACCAGTGATAAAAATGGAAGTAAACTTCAACATGGAGATCTTCTACAGGAAGGGGTAGGGCCTTGACTTCAGCAATTGCACACAGGTTTGAAAGGTGACAGACACACCCAAAGTCAAACACTGAAGGTATTTTATCCTGGAGACCACAGAGTTGTTCGATCATCAACTATAGTAACAAGAGTTGAACCATAGTACGATCGAACTGCCTTTGGATGAAACCGGAAGTGGTGTTACTGCGCATGTCTGGTCTCCCACACAGCAACCTATGCTTACAGAATGGTTATACTTCAATATCTCACCAGATGGCGTAAATACGCTACGCGACAAAACCTCTGCCAACATCTAAATGTCAAAATTCCTGGCAAAACTTACTTTTACCTATTGCATAATAAATAATAATTTTACAAGTTTTAGTTTTAAGCTTTAAATCTTAAAGTAGATTTACAAAAACAACGAATTCCATGATTATTAAAGTATTATTGAATGAATGTTTATATAAAACCCTTTAATTCGCTCAGGTGTCTCATATTTACCGTCTTCTGCTTTTAAAAAATCCAGACAAGTGTTTGATTTGCTAAGCTACCATTACAGTTTGATATACTAAGTTAGTTTAGTACATTTAGATATACTTTTTAAACGTTGACAGAGGTATTAGTGGAGCGTAGCGGGAACGATAGCTCTAGGAAGAGATTGGTTAAACTTTAGTAACCAGACATGCGCAGGTCCAGAAGTCAACTAGACATCTATTAAGGTTGATGACCGAACTAGGCCCTAATCCCTGATGAGCCCCCAATTCTGTTTTGGATTAGAACGAACTTTTAATAGCGCAGCAGAATTTACTAACAAAGGGGAATAAAACAATAAGATATATTTACAAATAATAACTGAAAGAAAATTGTAACGATAACAAAATATTTACTTACGGTAGTTGAACAACAAATATCAAAATCCGTGCCGAACTGAATCTACACACACAAAATAGTTCATTCCAAATTCCTAGTTCCCAGTTATAAAAATAATCCAAAATGTCTAGAAAGTGTCTAACCTGAGCTTTTTTCTCTCATAAAAATTCAGTGTACATGTATTTATAATAATAATGATTTTTCTAGTGCAATCTTGAAAGACAGTTATGCAACCATTACGTCATCTTTCTACTGAAGTAAATATCGAGCTCTAGAACAATCTAAGTCACAGCTGTCAATTGAGTGCAAGTAGTACACAACAATGGAGATCAGATCAAATGTACCTGTACCAAGGTGTAATATCCAGGAGCTTACAGTTCGGTCTGTATCCTGCCCACAAGGTCCGGCCAGACGGAGACGAACAGAGCCATACCACAATACGTCCCGTCTTTGATGGGCGTATAAAAATTCTCGATAGCAATCAATCAATCATTAGTGCTTATCTAAGTAAAACTTCTTTTGAATATTTCAGGTAATAGAATGTTATTAGTATATGTACGACATGGCAATGTTAAATTATTGAATTGTTTGTGATTGATTCCTGTTGGTCTTGGTTTATTCTGACCCGTAACAATTACTATTGATAATGTGCGAGATGACTGTTTTGCGTGACAATAAGGTCATTCTCCCGAGATGTAGCTAGAATCCGTACTTTATATTAATTCCAGGTGTATCCTATTATCTGGTGGTTTCCTGGTTTGCTACAGACCATAGGCAATTATATCGCTTGGGTTCGAATTTACTATTATAGCGTATAACCTAAGCGATATAAATGCCTGTACTACAGACGTGAGAACCAAAATGGCTGCGGAAGCTATACTAATTTTCTTGCTCTGCATACATGTATCTCATCGTTGGAAACCCACGGTTGATTACGCTTTGTTCCTCTCTCCATCACCAATGGGTCCACTCATTCCTACTCGCTCGTTCTCATGAATAAATTTTCAAAAATACCGTCCAATCAAAGTAATGGTTATAGTAACGGAACTGCATTAACTTAACTTTGCTATCGCAACAATTTTATACCGAAATCGGGCTGAAAGCGTCTTGTTGATTGGACAAATTCGTTCAGGGTGCACTATGAGCGCCCAATCAAATCGCTTCATTAATTATTCACGAGAACAAGCGAGTAGGAATGAATGGACCAAGGGTGATGGATTTATTGATTGTTGGCTGTTTTCCGCCACACTAAACAATTTTTCAGTTATCTGGTGGCGCCCAGTATAGGAACGAAGCGTAATCAACCGTGGGTTTCCGACGATGTGCATATCTCAGATAAATTCTAATATTCAGCAGCAGTATAAACCGAAAGTGCACATACTGATGAAGGACTTTACAAATGTTATATAAAAACTATATGACTATTTTTGGACCTGCCCTAGAGTCAGAACCCTGGAGTTGAAAAATTCACAATTTTAGTACATCCCTTTTTTCTTAATATGCATTTAGTTTAAAAAATAAATTTTTTCAAATACTAGAGTACTTTTAAGACATTTAATGACAATGACCAGTCCATTTTGGTCCCATCCTGGTACCAAAACCTTACCACTGGCATCATGAAATTTACAATTTTGATAAAGGGTTACCTGCATGCTCAATCTAATTAAAATCAGATCTTCTCTAACTGTTACACTGTTCTCCAGTGTAATGGTTAGAGAAGATCTGATTTCAATTAGATTGCCTGCATGCTCCTTCCAAATATCCATTTCAGTTCAATTTAGTGTCAATAGCATTAAAGAAGCACATAATCCTCATTGCCCAAAGATGCTTCATACCAAATTTTAAATGAATTGGAAGCATCAACAGGTCACCTGAGTGAAACTTGCACTTATGTGAAAATCAAAAATCTGCAAACAAAGAGAATTTTCTAATTCTATTTTTCAACAAGAGGTCAACAAGCTTTATCTGTCACCTGAGTATTAGTTAAAAGTATCACTACCCCCAAAGGCTGCAAAATCTTTCATAATTTTCCTGTTCTGCACATATCAGCTTCATTCTATATTTTGCAGCAGTATAAAACAAGATGTGTTTTTAAAACACATATGCCCCCGAAAGTGTCTGATGAAAGACTTAACATGATATATCAATTATCAACACCATAATATGACTATTTTGGACCTTAGAGTGAGAACCTGAGGATGCAAAATTCACAATTTTTGGTACATCCCTTTTTGGCTTTTCCTATATGCATCTAGTTTTTGTACAATATCAGCAAAATTAAAGAATAAGTCTTTCAAAAGATAAGACATTTAATCACAATGACCATTTTGGTCCCAACCTGGTACCAAAACCACTACCCCTGGAATCATGAAATTTACAATTTTGGTAAAGGGCTACCTGTTCCTTCTAAATACACTGTATATATATTTAGTTTAAATTTAGTATCAATAGCATTAAAGAAGATATACACATAATCACTATATGCCAAGTTTGGCCCTGCTTTGGAGTCAGATATACCCTAGGGATCATGGAATTTACACAATTTTGATACAAATCTTCATGCTCTACAAGACTTCATACATTTAGCTTTCTTACAGGTTTACAGTTGTAAATTTGTAAAGAGTTTTGAAAATTGGTCAATTTTTGGCAGTTTTTATCCCGCACCTCAGGCAAAATGTTCACTTCTTAATGCATGAAGATGAACACACACCAACTGCCATAGGTCACCTGAGTGACTCTGGTGACCTAAACATAGCACAGTCCTTGTAGATTACTCAAAATCACAAAAATTCAAATAGTTATTTAATGTTTTAGGTAGGGGTAGTTGGTGCACGGTCCTAGGGTTACATGTCTGGCCTCCATGTAGAATATGACGAATTCTCAATCTACATAATACTTTAAGATTTTTAGGCTGGTACACCCAGTCGTTGATAACGTTACACACATTCAAAACAATCTCATCTGTGTCCTCCTCGCATTTGCTTCTCTGACACAAATCCACCATTAAACTATCATTGAGCACATCGTAGCCACCATTCAGAAGAATTTTGACACACCTCATCAAATGATACCGCTTCTCAGCGCAACGCTGTGGCGAGCCGAGCTCCTCGTCAGGATAAAGTAACTCCGCAGAGTCTAACAGTAAAACAAGAGGGGAATACTCTGAGTAAGTGTCAGAACTCGCACATCCACAGTACCGAACCAGTGATAACACCGACTCACTGTAGTTGTAGAGTGTCGCCACTTGAAGTGGAAATAACGAGGAGTCGTTCTTAATACTGTGGTCAGCTCCATTTTCTAGTAAAATTTCTATTACCTCTGGATCATAAAACTGCGAATGTAAAGCAAAGTTCAGACTTGATGACCTGCAATCGAGAACCATGGAACCTCCCTCCTCCTCTGTCTCTGTTACCTGACCAGCAAACTTGTTCAAATCTGCCCCTGAAAATTACAGGTAAAGTACTTATAAGTACTTGTTTGGTATGCATACCTGTATAATATGTGCGAGTCGTTTCCCTTGGGAGTTTTGGTTTAGCATCATTAAGCTATTGTGACATGAACTTTACTTATTTTCTTAGCTTTGTCATTGGTTACACAATATAAATACATACTTCATAGAAGTGTTCTGAAACTTTGCTTTTTTTCACTTCTTATATTGTTGATCTCGTGAATATTTACTACAGGAAAATGATGGTAGTACATGTAGCTGGATGATAGCTTTTGAATACTCCAGTTTCAAGATGCCTCAGACTTATTTCCCTTTAGAGAACTCTCATACACAATAAGACAAGAAACAATTTGTTTACATGCGGTAGAGGGACAAATACCCATCAATGCATAAATTAATGTCTCATATTACTGAACAAATTAGCATTGTTTTTATGTTTTCACTTTAGTA
This sequence comes from Ostrea edulis, assembly GCF_947568905.1. NCBI lineage: Eukaryota > Metazoa > Mollusca > Bivalvia > Ostreida > Ostreidae > Ostrea > Ostrea edulis. Next base: position 93,769,115 of record NC_079164.1, on the reverse strand, counting down.
AAACATTTCTTTCAATAGTAATTCACTACTGTAGTAGTTAAGGCTATATGGACCATGGAGATCGGCCTGGATAGCTCAGTGGTTAGAGCACTTGACTAGTAAATGTTGGGGTCTCGGGTTCGATTCCAGGTCCAGCCAGATTTTCTCCTCTCCTATATTACACTACATTTACAAATTTAAACAGAAACCACTTTTAATATATTATAATCATCTTCCTCACCGACTGTAGGTTTACTCTGTCCCACTTAAGCATTTGAAGTACCACTTAATACACTTCCTACATAGAAGAGCTTTTGCCTTGAAACTTGCAGACCCTTTACTCGACAGTCATGCACATTTCCATCTAAAGTCTTAAAATTTGAATGTCAGTTGTTGAGTTACAAGATACAGCACTTGCAATTCTTTGTTATGTAAACAAGACCCATGCCATGTTTTTGTTTACATATACTTATTATTAGATGGCTTAATAGAAAATATCAAATTTAAAAACAAAATGAGATGTGCCAAACGCTAGAAACTGTTTTAATTGTGTTCAGATTTAACTTGTAACCTGGAAATATCAGCTTTAAATGAAACTTTTACAAGTATATTTGTAAGACTTTAAAGTGCGATGGTCACGCCAAAGTGCGATGGTTTGTTAACATTACAGACGCCAAAGTCCGATGGTGCGGAGTTTAGTAACGTTTGTGACGGCATGTCATTGTGACGTCATTCTTAACGTCTTTTCAAAATAAAACCGAAGAAATGCAACACGGACAACAGCAATGGCAAGGTATACAAGGTTGACGATAGTGAGAACGGCAAAGTACATTTGTTGTCGAACTATCTACTTCATCCAAACATTCTTTAATTCATGGTCATTTATTACTTGTGATGTACACGTAATAAAGTCCTGGGGATATGCTATAATGCAAAACATTCCATACGGCTTCGCGTTGGAAAATTTTGTGTTTAATAACACGATAACTAAATGGTAATGAAATAAGTTGAACTTCATATTTTTTATGCATGGATTTTGCACTGATATTTTAGTGAAACAACACACGGTTGGTACAGTCTGAACCAAAACACTGTGTCATTTACAAACCAGTGGATTTCGGCGTGTCACACCATCGCACTTTGGCGCATCATGGACCATCGCACTTTGGCGTGTCACACCATCGGGGTTTGGTGTGACGATCACACTTTGGAGTTCCCATCGCACTTTGGAGTCCCATCGCACTAAAAAGTCTTACATATTTAACCTATGTAAAAAAAAAAATATGGCACGAGCCTTGTTTACATGTGATAGTATAAATATGAATTTCTATATGTATTTATTCGTTTTGATATTTTTCATTGATCGTTTAGCTAAATACAATCTTAAAATTCACTTTACCGTAAGTTCAATTGCGCATCTGGATTGAGTTGGCTGAGTTAAGTTTTATTCTGTTATTTCATTGGTTCTTTGATTTCATTGGTCATTTCATATTTCTTTATCCAATAATAGTATTTCAGTATATGTATAAATCTACCGCGCTTATCTATGTAGTTAGAGCAGTAATACGTTTTGAAGAGTTACAACCAGCTGATATCTTCCGCATCTTATGGTATGTTATTTCTATATTAAAGTATATGTTTCATTTCCATATAAAGAGCCGATATACGTAATTATTTTGATTGCAAGTTCTTTACTTTATTGTAATTTTGCTTTCAAAGTCGTAATGATTATATGAGTCTGTAAGATCTTAATCTAAATTATTTACAGAACACATGTACATATTTTTGTAAAGTATAGTATGCTTCTAAAACGTTTACTGTGGGTACAATTTACAATTGTCATATTTCACTTATGTTTTTCTTTCTTGATTTGTAATATTATCTATCTCTTATTGTAGGTCAATGCCTTTATTTTCTACTGAATAAATTAATAAAACCAACATCTGCCTTCCTGCTCAGTTACATACAAAACAAAGAATTGTGAGCTCTGTATCCCCCATATACCTCGACAACTGAGTCAGACATTGAAAATTTTACTGACCATTAGAAATACCTTATTTTAAGGATTCTAAACATTAAAAATGGAAAATTAAAACTTTCATCTCAAATTGTGCCCATGCCCCTTTAATATAATCCTAGTTAAAGTGAATAAACAGCTGTATAAAATGACCAAACCTGCAGATATAAGACACTGTACAAGTTCTGTATTACGCATGCGGTTGATAGCTAGGTACAACGGAGTCACTCTCCTCTCTCTGTTAAAGTTCCGACCCGCATACTCATATCCTACTGCATTTACATCAGCTCCTGGAATTAATCATACCTGTACATATTTACATCAGCTCCTGGAGTTAATCATACCTGTAAATATTTACATCAACTCCTGGAGTTAATCATTACCTGTATATATTTACATCAACTCCTGGAGTTAATCTTACCTGTATATATTTACATCAGCTCCTGGAGTTAATCATACCTGTAAATATTTACATCAACTCCTGGAGTTAATCTTACCTGTATATATTTACATCAGCTCCTGGAGTTAATCATTATCAATCATACCTGTATATATTTACATCAACTCCTGGAGTTAATCTTACTTGTATATATATTTACATCAACTCCTGGAGTTAATCATTACCTGTATATATTTACATCAGCTCCTGGAGTTAATCATTACCTGTATATATTTACATCAGCTCCTGGAGTTAATCATTACCTGTATATATTTACATTTCCCAATATTTTGCCTTTGATATCTTTACAAATTCAAATCATAACCATTACCTCATTGAATGTGTTGCAGTTGTGAACAATGCACACATGAATCTTAATAAATATTGTACATGTATGACTATTTCAAAGAAATGAAAATAGAATGTAACTATAAAGAATAAATTTCACTTTTGAAAATATATTTAAGAATGAACAGTAATATTCACACCAGCATACTTTTTAAGATTTGCTTATTTGCTTCATGAAGTATGCTAGAGTGAAGTGTGCAGCTCGTAACCCTCATGAATTTTTAACAAGAGGGCCCATGGGCCACATCACTCACCTGAGTCACCCAGGCCTATATTTAAAGATTTTTCCTATCTATTCACATGTGAAACTTTGATCCCCTATTGTGGCCCCAACCTACCCACGGGAGCCATAATTTTTACAAACTTGAATCTGCATTATGTCAGGAAGCTTTCATGTAAATTTGTACTTTCTTAGCCCTGTGGCTCTTAAGAGAAGATTTTTAAAGATTTTACCTATATATTTGTTTGTACATGTAAAACTTTGATCCCCTATTGTGGTCGCATCCAACACCAGACGGCGGACAACAGGCGATCAGAAAAGCTCACTTAAGCTTTCAGCTCAGGTGAGCTAAACATGAAACATATTTCACATATAGATTAATATACGTATTTCAAATATGTAAGACGTCTCCTTAACAGGATATTATACTAAATGTGAATAAAAAATGGCATACCCGATGCTATCATGTTCTCAATGATGTCCCTCCTGTAACAATATTTAATGGTGAGTAAAAGGGCCGACATTTCATCTGCTTCAAGAGCTCGGTTTTTCTTCTGATACCGAAACTTCTTTTTCATGTTTAACAATCCACCCAGGGTAAAATCTAAAATCTGAATATGAAGTCAGAATGTTTAATTAAAAAAATAAACTTTCAAAGCTCAAAGGTGAATGACAATGACTGCTAAAGTTCTACCAGTGTTGAAGATGAAAAACATTTTTTACTTGATTGTTCTTTATACAAACATATAAGAAAAAGTATCCAAAAATATAATTATTCCTGTATTACAATAAAAGCCTTAAGTAATAATGCATAATTTATCCTGTATCTTGTTTACTGAATTCTCTCACTATTGTATCTACAAAAGAAATTTGTTTATATATCAGAGATTTTTTATACTTTAAAAAAATACCAAGTAACACATTAAATATATATGTACATTTAGGTATTTTATACTACATGGCTACTTTTCTAGTAACCATACAATCATGAAATGGGTCTTTAAAGCAATACAGAACATCATTGGAGAGAAAATATAACCTGCTTACGCAGATTACAAATTTTTTCTGCAATGCTAGCAACCTTCATCACCCAATGAAACAACAAAGAAAGCATTTTATTGTTTAATTAAACCAGGGTTGGCAAAAAAGTGGTCAATATGAGTATTGACCTGGCCGGTGGTCAATACTGGTTAAAACCAGTCAATACTGGTTAATACTGGTCGATTGAAAATTATTTGGTCATTATAGTCTGTGTTATTTATTCTAAATGTTTAAGTGACCATTATGGTAAATTCTGTAATTCATAACATGCACTATCAGTTTATAATATACTTATAAGTCATAATATTACATAAATAATGTACAAATGACTCTGTTGAATTGGGGAAGATGTAGAAGTTTCTGCTCAAATTCCTTAGTTTAACAAGAACTACCTATTGTATCATCAATCTTCATTTTAACTGTTGAATAAACATTTGAGGGGGTGGGTTGGTGATGTTTTCATAACAATAACAGGCACACTGGTCCCAGCCTATGCTTATTAACACCTGTCAACTCTGCTTCCTGTGCTCAGGAATGTCCAGCTACCTTTTATTCTCAATCTGTCCAGGTACATGTATTGTATTAAGAGGTCTGTCTCCAATTGTCAAGCTATGTTATAGGAATGTGACCCTCTGGTAGGTACTGAAGATATTTCGGTCAGTTTCAGCAAACCAAATATATCAACTTATGAAATTACATTTGATTATCTAATGAAAAATATTAATCAACAATTGATCCATATAATGAAAAGACTTAATTTATCTTTATCTTTGCAAGAAATGTACAAAAATAGCAAAATGGACAGTTTAAATCACAATTGACCATTATTGACCAGTATTGACCACTTGGGGAGCATTGACCGTGACGGTTAAAACCGGGGGTGGTTTTAACCACCCAACCCTGAATTAAACCCAGTTGACCCACATACCTATTTTTCATGTGAAAGTTTTAATATAAATTTATCACTGTTTTGATATCTATTGATTAAATGGTATATATTAGTCTAAGAGAATAAAGACAGAGCATAGCTTTGATTGATAATTGATCATATAGAATTTACAATACATTACATTTACCATGTTCATAATATGTTTTAGTTATATAATCTCCCAGCTAAATGAATCAAGTGGCATGCTGCAAGATTTATATACAGTGACTACAAATCCAGAAAAACAGGGACCATCTCAAAAATGCTTGCTAATCTTGATCTTCAGATCCTCCAAGAACATAGAAAAGAATTACCACAAACTTTCTTGTTCAGGGTGTTAGAGAAGCTAGTGCCAGCCAAGTCAAAATAACACTTCCATGCTGTTAACTTCAGCGACTATCATTCATTAAACGCCATAGTGAACTATCAGCTAAACAATTCAAACTGTTTTACAAACATCATTAATATGTTTCGGAGAGACTCTCAAGGCTGTACCGGGTCTGTAGGACATTAAAATATGACATTATTAGATTATGACTTTAATGAATAGGCCTAAAACAGTCTATCTGTAGTTTCACAGGAATCGACAGATTTATACTTAAAGGTCTACAATATAAATAATAACCAATGAGCTTCGCGAGCGTAGCGTAAAACTGTCGACTCCTGCGGTAGTTTATGCTTTCACAGTCTGTTTACTTTAAGTTTGCTCATTAAAATTTTATTTAATGCCTCGTTAAAACACCTTTTATGAAGTATGATTTCACCATCGAAAAATACTTGAGAGCTTGTATCACTCTTTCGGTGGTGAAATCATACTTCAAAAGAGGTGTTATAACAAGGCATTAAATAAAAATTTAGTGTACTGTAATGAGCTACCTTATCACTGATAATCACTAGCTGTTAATACCGAGTGAAGCTCGGACGGGCCGAAGGCCCATCCGCGAAGCAAGGCTCTAAAGGTAACATGTATACGTAAAATAAAAAATGAGAAAATCTGCAAATGAATACAGATAATCTCTGTATACGTTCACTGAAAATTTTGTGATCCATATGGGCGCCGCCATTATGCTTTGTTCATTAGTTGCTTCTACAGTTATTCGTGTTTTAATTTTGAATGCCAAAAATACAAGACTAACGTTCAATTTGTAATTCAAACACCCAGTTTGTTAAAAATGAATGGTATGATTATCATTGTTACAATCTTTAGCCAATCATCAAATAGAAAAACAGTAATACAACTAAATAGATGATCGAGTTCATGAGTTTCTTTAAACAAAAATATACGATATATTTACGCTTACTTTTTACCACTTTGAATTTATTGGTTAATTTTGTTTTAACTGTCTTTTAAATTGCAAACGGGGTGTATTGTTGTTTATAATTGTTTGATTTGAAAGAGAAAAATGTCGAGTCTAAATATGACGTCACAGTGCATGATTTACGTCGACTGGCGTTATATTCCCCGCTTTAAATGAATAGGCGGATCCTGTAGAACTGTTATCCTCGTACATCTCCCTTTAATATTTAGATGTTATTGGACGTTTAGTGCAGGGAAAATTTCATAAATAATACATATTTTGAAATTAATTATTGTTTATGATTGTTTGCTTTGAAAGCCTCATGAAAACATTTTAATAAACAGTCGAGCTGTTTTGAGTCACGCGACTCGTTCGCTCAAATGACAGCGAAAATTCGGTTGACTACAATTGTGTGCTTATTTTATCGAATTTCAGAGTGATATTTTCTCTTTTAATCGATATTAATAAGTACAAGAAGCATCGTTTTATTGATTAATTATGAATTTAACATTGAATTTGTCTTGCAAGTATTTAAAATCGGGCCGAGAATGCCGCCTCCAACTGTATGCGGCGAATTTCCTGGCACAGTAAATATCAAAATCATTAAAAAGCCAGGAAAACATCAGATATTTAGGACTAGGTTTACGTCGGCTGGTGCTATATTCTCCGCATTAAAGGAACAGGCGGATCCTGTAATTATTCTCATAGATATCCCCCTTTGATACTGGGCAGTTAGCGCAAGGGAAATTTCATAAATAATACATATTTATAAATGAATTGTAATTTACCGTACTGAACAGAATTATGACTATCACTTGGGACACGTCAATGACCATATCATGCTTCGCACCGTATCACACCGTATATTAGTAAAAAAAATCTGACGTTTTCCTGGCTTTTTTTATGATTTTGATATTTACTGTGCCAGGAAATTCGCCGCCTAGTTGGAGGCGGCATTCTTGGGCCGATTTTAAATACTTGCAAGACAAATTCAATGTTAAACTCATAATTAATCAATAAAACGATGCTTCTTGTACTTATTAATATCGATTTAATGGTTTCTTTCATCACATAAATAGCCTCATGAAAACATTTTAACAAACTGTCGATCTTTGTTTTAAGTCACGCTCAAATGACAATGAAAATTCAGTTGACTGCAATTGTGTGCTTCTGTTATCGAATTCTGAGGTTATATTTTCTTTTGATCGATATTAGTATTAGTACAAGAAGCATCGTTTTATTGATTAATTATGATTTTAACATTGAATTCGACTCCAAAGTATTTAAAATCGGCCCGAGAATGCCGCCTCCAACTGGAGGCAGCAAATTTCTAGTTTACGTAATGGCGCCGGTTCTGACGTTTTCCTGGCTCGGTAAATATCAAAATCATTAAAAAAAAAAAAAGCCAGGAAAACGTCAGATTTTTCGGACTAACCGTATATTAGCTTAAATAAGCTGTTGAAGCCCAGTCTGAAGAAAAAGGCCAAATTATGAAGAAATACTTCATGACATGCCCTAAAGAATATGTATATCACTCTGATATTTGAATCACCGTACCTTTTCATGGTCAATATTCGTGATAGCATCAAAAAACATTTGCGTTTTGGACATGTTGATGTTGGCTGTCATAATTCATATAGTCAAGTCGTACTCATATTGCGTAGATTAGATCGTACCATGGAATATGACCTTTCCCTTGGTCACACAAATCGATTGATCGTCTGTAAGAGAGACTACCATACCCACATACGTCTAGATGACCTAGACTGGGCACGGACTTTGACAGAGGAGAACCGGTAATTTTTATTATCCAATAATTAGGGGACGTTATGGTATCTAGACCTATTCTCTTTAGAGAAGTCGAGAGGCATAGCCTTCGTCGAGCATTCATGTTTTGATTCTGGAAAACGTGTAAATGCCGGAGTCGGTGACGGTTTATGCTTGAATAATCTAGACCCTGCTAGAATTGAGATCTATCAGTATTTTTACAGACGAAAGTTCTATTTGATGAGTTCTTGAAGATTACATCACTTTAATATGAAGTTAATTATAACGTAATGAAGTTAATATGATTGAAGGGGGTACCTAGCGATTGCTAGAAAGGAAACAAATGATTTGAGTTTTAAGAGCCATTTATGCACAATGTTTTGACACAATCTGAGCAAACTTGTGTATATAACTATATATAGCATAATAAATACTATACACAAGTTTGCTCAGATTGTGTTAAATTCACTTAAAACCCTGTGCATGAGTATTGATGAGATGAAGCTGAAACAGCTGCTTTCAACGACTCAACTGATTCACACATTTACAGTGTTCAGAGGGAGATACTATTCCCAGTGGCGGATTTAAGGAGGGGGGGCCCTAAAATTTAAGGTAAATCGTGGTCTCTTGTTTACAAAAATGTAACCGATAAAAGAAGCAATAATTTCTTCCACTCTCAGAGCAATAAATGACAATATTTTGATGTACTGAGCATAATTGTGTTATTCGCTCCGCGAACGAATTAGTATGTATTCTACGTACTTTATAATGACATTTATTCCGTAAATGTGAATGAATGATTTTTGCTTTTATAAACGGAATAAACAGCATGATTATAAAAATTCAATAGTTAACAGTATAAACCAAGCATGTCAAACTGATTTGCTCTGCGGAGCGAATAACATGATTATGCCATTTACTGAATTACTTTTATTGGGAGAGCTTACATTTTTTTCCAAAAACCCTTAAAATTTGCGTCATTAAATATTGATTTCCCTCTATCAAAAATGACAGAAAAATAGTAAAAATTACTACATAGGAGACACATTTGAAGTCCTATAAAATCTGTAAAATCCAGGCCCCCAGATCCCCTGCCTCATAAACTTGCCCCCCCCCCCCCCCAACGCAATTCCTGGTTCCGACCCTGGTTCCAGTTTTATATAGAGCTCGGAAAGAATGAATTTTGTCTAATTTGAGTTCTACAAGATGGAATTTGGAACGTGATGAGAATGTATGTATGCATGGTGTGTAAGAATCTGAGAAAAGGAGTTTAGTATGTTTGTTTTATGCATGACTAATTTTTCATGAACAAAAAATATTGCATAGTGGAAAGAATGTATGTTTGAAAGCCCATTAATTAAGCTCATTTTCGTTGCTAAACATAAGAATTTTGCGCGTTATTTAACGCATTTAACTTTTGCTTCAACGCTTAACTTTCGCGTAAACTTATATAAGTGTAATGTTTGCGAAACATTCGCGAATGAACGCGTAAATATTGCGTTATAACGCAAAACTTTCGCGAATAAACTATCACGTTATAACGCGACATTATCTACCCAGAGTTCCGTGCGCTATTCGCACTACGTAAGGGAAGCTTGCGTAACACACCCTCTTGTGAGAGAATAACGCGAAACTTTCGTGACTATACCAAAACCTTTAAGTTATACTGCATAAACGCGGAGCGTTGGCATAAACCACAATTTATCGATTAAATGTGTTCATTATGTTGTATTTGTTTTACGCCCCATCGAGAAATTTTCACTTACATGTAAATATTTCGACGTTACCAGATAAAGGTGAAGTACCACACATTTAGACCCATGCTTAGCGTTCAGGAGCCTGTTACAGTTCCGCAGCTATGCTCTGATATGCTAAATAAATTCTAAAGATTCAGACGATATAATTTTTTTTTTCTTGTCATCTTGGAAATTGACAGTTGATTACATTGAGAATCTCCAAAAACGTAACATACACGTAAATATTACGATAAGATAAGAAAACTTTATTTCAATTCGGTATGTATAAAACACATTGTAGCATACTCGATATTTATTTCGTAGAAAATTGGTGTTTACAACTATAAAATCTGGATATTGAAATACTCGTGTCATTATTTAAATATCCTTAATTGTGACCCACTTATAAATAGGAAAATGCACCCCCCCCCCTCTCTCTCTCTCTCTCTCTCTCTCTGGACGATGGAACCTGTTTACTGAGGAAGTCCTCACAATGCCTAGAGATATCTCTCTCTCTCTCTCTCTCTCTGCTTGAGATAGAGATCAACCAATGAAATGTATCTGATTTAATTTCTACATATTAACATTACTACAACATCGCATAATTACATGTAATCGTTAAAATTCTTATTTTTCTTACATGCTGAGTATTAACACACAATGTGTTTCACTTTCCACGACTTTCTCAAATAGAAGGAGATGTTTATCTACTAATCTGGTATTCTAGCTGCATCAATTCAGTCCTGACAAACAAATGTTCGGATGCGCGCAGCAGTTTTAGTTTCTCTAGCTCAAATGACCTTTTTCTCTCTCAAACTTTTCTCTCTCTCTGCTCTTTCATTTTCTAATTTTATTTTTCTGGATCAAATTAAGATCTCTTGGTTGGAATTTCGTTTGTCAAACTGGTGTACGGTTGACCTTTGATAACCCTATACTTCATTTGCTCAAGTTGTTTTGGACCCGCCGGCGTAACGCCGTTTTCAGACGATCAGCGAGTTTGTCGCTGCTTTGTGAAACGAAGTAAATGCGATTTTCAGTATGTAGAGGTGCAAATATCATTACTATGCAGATATTTAATTAATGTCCAAAGATAACGACGTATAAAAAAGCGAATGATTGGATTTTAATTTATGTAATTTATTTGTAATGTTTGATTTGTATATGTTTTATCGTGTTTATTTTTTCATGGAATTGCGTGAGTTGTGTCAAGGATTTGAACGATTTGAATATGTTATGAAAGTCACAAAAACGACAACAATTTAATGTGTTTCGACATATTTTATGTTCGCCAGTTTACCTCGGTCACAGTGTTTTTGAACTTTTTGAATTACAAGGGTCATGGTGATCCTCTGTGGCTGAATTCTGGGAGTCAAAAGACTTTTTTTTTTTTAGAGTCACACTTAAAAAAAATATTCATTTAAAACATTTGATTTTGATCTACACTATAATTTGGGTATACTACAGTGGTGTTTTGTTAATAAAATGAATAAATATTGATTCAATGCATATGAAATGAATAACTTAGTAATTTATTAATTTACTTTTAAGTTTCTATAGGTTACATGTCATCGGAACACTCGCTATTGGGGACCGGTATACTAGAAACTTCCCCTTTTATTTTGTGCATTTCGTGCGGCTGTTATGATTTACATAATGTAGTCGAGTCGCAGGAGTGGGCAGTTTTTCGTGAGGCAAAATGTGAACTTGGTCTTTTTTTCTCTCAGCGTCACAGTCTGGGTGATGTTTTTGGGAGTAAAAGATATATTTTATACGTAAAGTACGCAGACATTTGCGTTAACGGAAACACTGCGGTCTTATGACCAGCGCAATTTGGCGCACGGCGATCCACAGGCAATTTGGGGGATGTATCATGCTCATTCACACCCCCCCCCCCCCTCCTTGTTTTATCTGATTTGGGATATACTTTATTTTTCCACTTATGCTAAAGTGAATGTGCATTGCAGATAATCCAAAACTGTTATTTTTCCTCTCTGTCACGTATTCGTAAAAATCACGTTATCAGTGATCACTGTGGTTACCCTGAATTTCTAGTCAGGTGGCCCGCTATCGTGCTCTACCAACTTGAGCTATCTGGCTACTGGCGATCGAACCCTTCTGACCACCACATCCCCTCCCCCTTAAATGTCTTCACACTTGAAGACATCAACCCCAGATATTTATCCCTAGGCAGACATTTTCATCTATCAGTACTGTTCCAGGGCCTGGTCACGGCACTAAATGTAACAGGAAGGGAGAAATGCAATGGACAAGACCTGGATTCGAACCTGGGCTCCCTAAAGCTCTAGTCAGCTGTGCTCTACCAACTGAGTTATCTTGCCACGAGCGATCGAACCCAGTTGACCACTACATTAAAATGGATAGCGAGAACCGGGCCGGGTCACCCTTTTTTAATTGTCTTCGTCAATATTTCGTTTACTGTGAAACTTCCTAATCCTTATCTGGATAAGTTATAAAAATCATGGCATAATTTTACTTCGTTAATATATGTATATGGAAATATCAACCATTGTTTAGTTCTGTCAGGTTGTTTAAAGTGGGCAGCAGGAAAAAAAATATACATTTTTCTGTGATTACAGCTGATATATGAGACTACAGATGATGATACTACACATGATTAAGACAATTTATCACTAAAATTCCGTGGGGATCCGGGTTAGAATAGGTCCTCAGTACCCTTGCTTGTCGTAGACGGCGACTAAATGTGGCGGTTCTTCGGATGAGACCGCAAAAACCGAGGTCCCGTGTCATAGCAGGTGTGGCACGATAAAGATCCCTCCCTGCTCAAAGGTCATAAGCGCCGAGCATTGGCCGAAATTTTGCAGCCCTTCACCGGTAGTGGCGACGTCTCCATATGAGTGAAATATTCTCGAGAAGGACGTTAAACAACAATCAATCAATCCTGTGTGTATATATATATATATATATATATATATATTTCTGCACTGGAGTCACGTGGTCATTGTGCGCCATGTTTGATTCTGAAGTTGAACTTGTCTATTTCCGTATGAGGTAGTTAAGTACATGTATTTACATTAATGGACAAGTACACGGGAGAGAAAGCGATTACGTTGGTATTGAAAAGATTTAAATTTGCTATCAAGTTAAAAAGCGAACAGTGAAGTGTATGATTTTCCTCTTCTTCTTTTTTTGGTCTGAATGTCTCGAGTATACATTTTCGCGCTGATTATCAGATCAAATGATACAGCCTTCAACCATATCTTAAAACACCAAGTTTATGTGAGAGCAAGTACTCACCTACAAAAACAACTACTTCAATATACCCAACTGGTTATACTCAAGCTCAAACAAATAATGCCAGTTAATGGCTGCCACTCCAAATCTTCATTGAAATTCTGTTATATCAATAAACTAAAAATAGGTCGTGTACATCCCATCTGAAACACGATGAACAGCAACGTACACGACACGAAACGTGCCAGTACTAAAGCTATAGATTTCTCACAGGAACCTGTATTGTACAACCAAACTCAGTCGCTTGAACAACCAAAACCTACATGTAAAACAGATATAGAAGATGAAAAATCGTCATTCTCAGCTGGAATGTGGTGCGTTATTATCCTATAGGAAATCATATAGGGATTCTTACATCTAATTGGTCTGACCTTACTCGTATTCAAATGTAAAAAAATTGTTGATATTATCGTAGGAATAAATATCACGAGATTTATATCAAGCTATATAAGTTCTACACTTTATGAAATTCTGCAATTTCACTCAATCGGATTAAAAAGTAATCAAGATAATTTTCTATTTAATTATACGCTGAGTCGGATAGTGAACGCCCCATTTCGAAATATTCATGATCACGTGACGATGCTCGAGTACTTTTGAAAGTCAACAATTACTTGGCGATTTGAAAGCGTGGACGGCCTGCAGGCTGTCGGTGGGACACATTCAGCGATAAAAGACAGTCAAACGGAAACAGGGTAGAGAGAACCACTTTGAGCACAGGAGGGGGGATCTATGGCGCGCCAAATTAACATAAACTCAAATAATTGAAGATATCTTCAATTATTTAAAGATATCATCAATTCATTTGATGCGTGCAACAATTTAATTAAAGATGTCTTCAAATAATTAATGATATCTTCAATTCTGAATTATTGCGCGCATTAATAGAATTGATGATAGCATTACTTCTTCAGCTAAATTGAAGCGCGCTTTAATTGAATTAATGATCTGTTCAAATGAATTAATTATATCAACAATTGAATTAATGACCGCCACAATTCAATTGAAGAGAGCAATAATTGATACAACGCGCGCATTAAATCAATTGATGAGAGCAATAATTGAATTGAAGCGCGCATTAATTCATTTGATGAGAGCAATAATTGATTTAATACGCGCATTAATTCAATTAAAGAGAGCAATTGAAGATAGCTTCAATTATTTGAGTTTATGTTAATTTGGCGCTCCATATAGGGATCAATTTAAATATCATGTTTAACATGAAATCACCAATCAGTACGACTACATACTGTAAACGAAATCCCCATCTCCCATGGCGTTTCTAATATATTTCTCGCGCTCTTGCGCACATCCACCATAAAGGCCATACCTTCATAAATATGCATTAGAAAATCAATGTTTTCTCCTTACATTGAGTGGACCAGTACTCCTTTAATTTGTCGAAAGTGTCAAATCGTTTTTTTAAATAGTTTATCATGCTAACAAATTTTGGTCAGGTTTTTAACATTGAACAGTATACATTTATTGTATGACAGTGAGGGAGATAGGAAGATTTATTCACCCAAGAAAAATCATATTTCCCAAGGGCAACGCCAAACATTCCTGCAATAAATTGTTTATTATAACCGAAACAAAGCAAGACTACAAAATTGCATTTGAGATTGGAGTCCGCTCATTTATACATTGTACACGTATGTAGCTGAGATCGCCCCAACAGTAACACCGCGCCACCAACGTATTAGAAGGTACAAACAGCGAAATACAGTGATATGATAACCAGTTTTTGTATTTCCATTCTCCTTGAATGCTGATTTACTCGCTTGTTTTTGTATCAACCCAACTGTGTATCAGAGACCCGCATATTTTGTGCCTTACGTACTATGGAAGTAGATTGACTCGGACTTACGAGGCTGTCCACTTGGGGGAAATATGATAGGGAGATATGAAGTTTTGTCATCCCAGGCACGTGACTGTTTAAACCAATCAGATTACGCGTTACATAGAATTCTCATACTGAGTTATAATTATACTTATTTTTGCCGTCCAATGAAATTCCGCGTTTTCGGGCTCGGTGAATATTGTACTCCTCAGGTGTCTAAATCATCGTATTGACCTTTAAAACAGCAATAATTGTTTTATTATATGATTAAAAAAGACCTTCAAGATTGTTCTTTGCTTTAATTGTAAGTTTCTTAGCCGAACCCAGAGAGAAACGCGGAATTTCATTGGATGGCAAAAATAAGTATAATCGTTCGCGTCAAATTGGAAGTTCCCGACCTATTTTTGGTCCTATGTGGAAAAAATAATTCCTTATGTTCACCTTGAAGGTAACGTGCAGGTAAACATAACGTGGTATGATTTCTACATTGTTGGATCTCAGCCAATTAAAGAGCTAGGGATTATTCAATCATATGATAAAATACAGTGGCATATATATATATATATATATATATATATATATATACATGTACCTTTGAACAAGTACGAAAGTAAATTCTGCCTTATAGTAGTGTATCCCTATTTCTTTATACATATTTTATTGTTTTTGTTATTATACCTATAATATACTGACCAGATGAGCAAGATCCCCGTCACGCCTTTTATACTGGTTTGTCCGAGGCTAGGTCCACCTATACCCAGAGGTGAAATATACAGACAACGTAGCGGAACAAGCGATTGATTGATTGTTTTATTGTTTTCCGCCACACTCAACAATTTTCAGTTATCTGGTGGCGCCCAGATTTTATTGGTGGAAGAGAGAACCCAGATACAATGTACCTAGGAAGATACTGCAGACCTTCCGAAAGTAAACTGGGAAACTTTCTCACTTACCGGATCAGACGAAGAATTTTACATATTGTACACGTCCCCTTAAATTGAAAACATCTTTATTAGGCATGCCCACGCGCAAAGTTGGTACTCTTTTTAGTGTAAAGAACATTGTCCAGAGACAAATACACGGAGCTTATTACAGGTTATTCATAAAAATATTTGTACCAATACAAAGATTGTATCAGAATAAAATAAATCGGAGATGGCTACATTATTGCAGCTTCTATAATAAGTATAGCTAACACTGAACACCTACACGAACGTTATGCTGATCAAATTGTAAATCAATCGCAATGTTTGGCTTGACGGAAAGGTCCCTAGAGTGCGATATTGTTCCCATACGGCTGATTCAAGATTGAAAAAAAGAGAGAACAGAACAGGCATGCATAATTTATTAATCATTTATCAAAATCAAGCATCGATAAACAACGGATTTATCTATTTATTTCACATCGTAAATTGTAAACAAAACAACAACAACACTGGCTTAGATCCGCAATTTTAAAGCTTGTCCACCACTCTACTCTCATTTTTGCTTTACAAGGTAGTTATCGAAAACGGAAGTAAGTTTTTTATTAATTTCACAGCATTTACTAATCAAGTAAGATTCTATTATAGGTTATGGAATTCATCCCGTATATAAAACAATAATATGTTGACGGTGTTACCGTTTGAGCGAGCGCAGCTACATATACATGTATATATATTTATATTACAGGCCTACGGGGATATTTATGTTTGTTTCCGCTTTCAGTCTAATTATATATATTATTTTCCTGTACTCCTATAGTACCGAAGAACAATAGTGAATAAAATCGTGTTATGGAATAATAGCCTATATGCATGTAAATACAGTGTATTTGTTGTACGTCTGTAATAGGCTTGTTAATTTTTTTCCCCAGTTATAAACAAGTTGCATTCTATTTTAGGGTTATATGATACTCAAAATACTTGTTACGTCAGATAAAAAGGGATCATTGTAAATACAAGGAATTTCTTATTAGATCATACAACAGTGGGAATATTAATCAGTCATAAACAAAGCAAATTGCGTCGATGTAAGGACGTTTTGGGGTCGATTTTAATGTTTTTGTTATATTTACATTGAATTTCCAAAACAGGAATGCAAATGGAAGGGATTGGATTTTTGGGGGTTAAATATGAGCAATATTATAATAAATTTTTTTAAAAATTTTCTCTGATTTGACCTATGGTATCCTAATATCCTAATCACAATGAATTTTGCTTAAAGAAAAGTATCGCAATTAATCACTACTTTGTTTTATCACAAGGTCTGAAAGTCGGATACAGGCAATACAGACATCTTTTTTTTTTAAACCATGTAGTATCAAAAGAGATACCGCCATTACAACGCATGCTTCTGTACTTCTGTACCCACCGGATGATGCGGTGGTTGTCGAATCGTACCGACCACTTCATACTCGGGGATTTATCAGCCTACTTTTGGAAACATCATTTTGGGGAAATTGGGAAAATTTTATCCACAATTTAATGAAAATGGGAGTAGTAAGAACAGTGAAACATGTACACGTATTTTGTATATATGTTAATTGTTTTCAGATATATTATGAGTTAAACAACTGTGACAACATGAACTCTTACTTTGAAAACAACACAGTACTACATTAATGTTTGATAAATCAAAATCTAATCAATCTTTAAATATACATGTAAATCTAATGTATCATTTAATAATGATGACAGAAAATAAATCTTATTTGAATGAATTAATTACTACCCCCATTATACAATGTAGTAGGCCTGTACACAATACTACCATTTCTGGTTTTAGCCTCTCATAACGAAGTACTGTGGTTTCATGATTATTTACACTCCAAATGCACTGAAATTACAGTTTTGACTATACTGTACATGTCAGAAGTACCTCATAACCTAGCTGCAGAACTGTAGCTCTCTGAAAAAATTTCTGTTCCGTCACAATTTTTTTTTCCAGAGAGCTACGGTTCTGCAGCTACTCATAACCCTAATTACCCATCAACACTGAAGCCGATTTAGTAATTGACAATAATTTGTAATGAATAATAATGGAGGAAATTTGGATTAAATAGAAATTTTACGAATGTTTTTAAAAATGAATTATGACTATAACTACTGAACGAATTAGATTGTGGAAATGTATCGACAATAGGACCATGTTATTTGTGGGGTCCCCCCCCCCCCCCCCCCCCCCCCCCCAGAGTAAACATGAAACGGAAAATTCAGATGTTCAGCGTCCCCATATTGAATAGCCTAATTATATATGCGTGTCAAAGGTCATATGGGAAAACAATATACTTTTGACATAAATTTATATAAGATTGTTGATTGTTTTGCTGTTTTCCGCCGCACGCAACAATTTTTCAGTTATCTGGTGGCGCGCAGTTTTTATTGATGGAAGAGAGAACCCAGATACAATGTACCAGGGGTTTTTGAGACCACCGACCTTCCGAAAGTAAACCGGGAAACTCTCAATTATATAAGAAATACTGTATTCAAAAAGTTTATTGATTAAGCGACCACGTTCCACTCTGTGGAAACTTCAGGTCCATTGCCATACCTACAGTTTGGGGAGTTAGAAAGGTTGACTCAAAGTAAATTAACATGTTGCATTCGTTTGAGGATAATTAATACATAATTTTCTTTTATTTAGGTGGGGCGTTTGTGTTTTATGAACTTTTGAAGGACATTCATTCCATAAAGATAGATGGAATAAATGACTTTTTTTGGTACGTTCAAGAGGATAAAAATGGTCAATGTAATTCTAAGAAAATCTTGAATCATAATTTGTCCTCTCACTAACAGTAGGGGGAAATGAGTGTTTGTAGATAATTAGGGGCTAGGTCGTTTTTTTATTTTATAGAATAGACATGGTTTGCTTAATTTTCGTCTCTCTTTTGGACTGTTCAGTCCCGACTCAAAATATAACGCTTCAATATTGGCAAATCTTGGTAGCCCTGTGATTAATGTAGCCGCCTCGAACTGAGCTGAGCTCTTTCCAATTTACTGATATTAGAAGTTGTGCACCCATCCCATACCTCACAGCCGTATTCAAGAGTACGTAAAAGAAATGTTTTGTATATTTTTATGTCCCCTCTCAAAGAAGAGGGGCATATTGCTTTGCACCTATCGGTCGGTATGTCGGTCGGTCGGTAGAACACGTCCGCTCAATATCCTGAGAACCATTCACTTGATCGTTGTGATATTTCATATTTGTGGGTTGGTTATGAGTAGAAGAGGACCCCTATCAAGTTTCAGGTTCAAAGGTCAATTCACTCTGGACATAGGAAGACACTTTCCACTCAATATCTTGAGAACCCTTTGCTTGATCGACATCAAACTTGGTACACTGGTACATCCTCAAAAGGAGACGACCCCTATTGATTTTGAGGTCACATGGTCAAAGGTCAAGGATTAAACTAGACATAGTAATATATTGTCTCTTGTATTTTAAGAATCAGTTGCTTGTTACACTGATACAGCTTAAAGAGTAGATGACCCCTATTGATTTTTAGGTCACATGGTCAATCCACTCTGGACATAGGAAGATATTGTCTGCTCAATATTTTGAAATGGTTTGGCACTACTTTCAATTAAATGATGCATGTGTATAACCCGATTCAATTTTACACCATTGGGGGCATACATGTTTTACAAACACATTTCTTGTTAAAAAAGTATATTTTAGTTTGAAATTCCTTTAATATTCCAGTATGTTTAAGAACCAATTTACATAGGATCAACCTTTCTTTGTATCAAAAGTGTTTCCAAGATGTTTTTGATTTTGACATTAACTCTAATAAAATTTTAGCCTGCAGGCTGTCTGTCTGTCCGTCTGACTGTAGCAAAAATTTTAACCTTGGTTATC